>NW_002987858.1:201349-222772 GCF_000006295.1 Pediculus humanus corporis | reverse complement strand
ATATTCGTGTTTCGTGTTGTCACACGTCGTCGTGACGTAACTGGATAAAATCAATTTATTTATTAATTAATTGGATCATTTGGATTATTATTATTATTATTTAAATAAATAAATAATAAAGTCACGTGGACAAATCGTTCAAGGACGTGGAATGAGAAACCGGAAAATCGTAACTCAGGTAAAGGAAAAATCTTTTTTTTTTTTTTATAACGTTTTGTCTCTCGTTAATAAAAAAAAAAATTATTTGAACGTGTAAGCAGAAAATTTACGCGCGTAAAATTTGAAATTATTATTATTATTATACGATAATAATAAAATCGATAAATGATTGATTGATTGATTGAAAATCGTCGTTTAGTAACAACAACAACAACAACAAAAAACCGTTACATTTATTTTTTATACTCTCGAATGATTTTAAAAATCGTAAATTGAGAGAGTGAGAGAGAGTGTGTGAGAAAGAAGAGAGGGTGAGAGTGAGAGAGAGAGAGAAACTTCTTAGAATGCATTAGGAAGTGTTGCTTTATTTGTTATCCTTTTCTCTCTCTTACATCTGATTTAAAAAAAAAAAATTTCACGTGAAAATTATGCAATTAACTAAACATTCAAAACGCCGAACGATATACATCACAAAAAAGACAAAAATGAGAGAGAGAGGAGAGAGAGAGATAAACGTTAACGCTTGTCCAAACTTTTAAGAGTAATAATCATTTTATTCTTAAAATCAATCACCGAACCGAACCGAAAAAAAAAAAATCTCATCTCATGTATGCCTGGAGCCATTTTCCAAAATGATGTTTACATGAAAATATCCCCACACAAATCCCTTTAACGATATCTCTCTCTCTCTCTCTCTCATTAATTAACCTTCTTTTTACCTTCATCCTTTTTTTCCTTACCGCCACCACCATCGGTTTTACGCAGAATTTCAAACACACTCAAAAGATACCTAGAACCGTACTAGCCGTTGGAATTTAGGACAAACAAACCGCTGACAATTATTTCGACTTGTTTTGACGCCATCTTGTTTTTTTTTTTTTTTTTTGACCATAAGAATTTCCGTTGCGATTTCCCGTTGGGAAAAAATCCCGAGATGAGGTAAAAAAAAAAAAAAAAAAACCCAAACGAAATTCAAAGAAGAAGGAATGAAGGGTCGTACCTAACTAACGAAAGAACTACCCGCGTGCGTGCGTGCGTGCGTGTATGCGTGCGTAAGTGTCACCAGATATTGTACTAATTAATCACGTGATAAAAAAATTATTCGTATAATAACATAAATAATAATAATAATAATAATAATAATAGTTTTTTTTTTTAATTGAGGTTCCCCGATGATGAAAACATATACGTTTGCGTGCGTGCGTGCGTGCGTTCGTTCGTTTGTTCGTCCGTTTGTCCGTGCGTGAGTAAGTGCGTGAATGCGTGTGTGCGTTCGTTCGTAATAATAAATGATCTTTTAAAATCACGACGATGTTTAATAAAGTGTTTAATAATAATTTAAATTTTTCCTTTTTTTTTTTTTTTTTTTTCGTTTAACGGACGCATAAAATTTATGGTCACCTAAAGGAAATCGTGAGATTTATATAATTTGAAATTTTTTTTTTTTTTTTTTTTTTTATTATTGGACGATTTTTGATTTTTAAAAAACAACGAGAAAAAAGAGAGAGAGAGAGAAAGAGAAAAAGAGAGAGAGAGAGAGAAATTGATGAAGAAAAACGCGAACGAACGAACGTGGTACTAACATGACGGATAAATCATTTGTCATTTTTTAATATTGTATATACTTTAATACAAGAAAACAACGTTTCCAAACGAAACACAATAAAATGGGGAGGAGAAAGGGGGAGGGGGAGGTGTATGAAAGCGTAAATTTGTAAATAAAGAAACACGTGCGGGAAAATTATTTTTGCACGTGTGACAGATAATTTAAGTTGAAATTATTTTCTTAAAGGTGTTACAAAAAAAAATGTCGGAGGGATTAAAATGAAAAAAAATTGGATTAAACAACAACAACAACAACAAACAATAAAAACGTTTGTTGTTGTTGTATATCCGATTTCATAAAATAATAAATTTTTTCCGTGACCGTACGATAACGCCCTTAAAAAAATTTTTTTATCCGTTACAGGAAGTTGAAAGAAGAAAAAAAAAATTTTTTTTTTTTTTGTAAATTGTAAATGACTGTTGTTGTTGTTGTTTGTTTGTTTGTTTGTTTGTTTGATCTTCAACAATTATATACGAGACCTCGTACCCGAAATCGTGAGTTGATTTTTTTTTTTTTTTTATATGAAATTAATTTTTTTTTTTGCGCGTGTGGCCGACGTAGAAAACCATCAAATTTTTTTTTTTTTCTTTTCTTTAGTCGTCATTACCCGCGTGAAACATTCATTAGAACGCGCGCGTTTCACAATCCACCATTTTATTAAAATGTTTTCGTTGGATTAAAAGGAAAAAAAAAATTTTTTTTTATTCTCTTTCCTTTGTTTTCTCTCTCTTTCTCTTTCTCCTTCTGTCTTTTCTTTTTTCTGTTTTTCTTTGATTCTCTCTCTCTCTATTTCTCTCCGGTTTTTTTTTTTTTTATATTGTTGTCATTGTTTGTCTCTTTTTCCCTCTCTTTTCTCCTCATTTTCTTCTCTCTATTTTTTTCTCTCCCTCTCTCTTCTCTCCTTATTTTTCTGTATTTTTCATTCTCTCTCCCTCTTTTCCTTTTTTCCTTTATTTATTTTTTCCTCTATTTTCACTTTCAATTTTTTTTCTATTATTTTGTTGACTCTGTTTGTCTCTTGTTTTCTCTCTCTTGTTCTCTATTTGTTTCTCTTTCTCTCTCTCTCTCTCTTTAGTTTTTTTACATCTTTTGATACTCTAGATCTTCCTCTCTTTCTCTTTATTATTTTTTTTCTCCATTTTTCATTCTCTTTTTATCCCTTCCTCCGTTTGTGGACTCTGTTTGTCTCTTATTCTCTTTCTCATTCTCTTTCTCTTCTTCTCTCTTTTCTTGTCTCTATTTTTTCTCTCTCTCTCTCTTTTTGTTATATTTTTTTTCTATTTTTCTCACTGTTTTATTCTCTTTTTATTTTTTATTTTCTGTCTATCTCCTCTTTTGTAGCTTCCGTTTGTCTCTCTCTATATCTCTTTAAGTATCTTTAATTCTCTTCTCATCTTTGTTAGTCTCTTTTCTCTCTCTCTCTCTTTCTGTCGTTTTCCTCCTTTTTATTTTTTTACATATATAAATCCCGCGACATTTTAATTTTTTAAAAAATTTTTTTGTTTTTCATTCGACCTCTTTAAAATCATCAAAAATTTCTTTTATAAAAATTCGTACTAATAATAATAATGATAATAAACACCGTAAAAAATCATTGAATATTATTTAAAATAAGCGAAGTAAGTACTAACTTATTAGTTATATATTAACGTTGTAAAAAAATTAGTAAATCGAAATGTAGGGAAACAAAAAAAAATGGTAGCAGTTTTCCCCGAGTAATTAATCCGAAATCTATACAACTTTAATAAATTTTTTGGAAACTATATCTTTACTAATCATTTTGTTTCAAAACCGACAACCACCGTTTTACAAAAAAAAAAAAAAAACAAACCGATCGACTTCCTGTAAGTATTTTACAAAAAAAAAAAAAAAATTGAAATTAATTAAAACTAATAATTAACGGGGGTAAAAAAAAAAAAAAAAAAAAAAATTTTTAAAGTCGTAAAAAACCAAAAAAAAAATCAATTTCCGTAAGTTGTAAAAAAAAAAAAACAACTAAATACACGCGGTAGCGGTAATTTTAGTTTTTTAGTTTTTTTAGTCAAAATAATAAATGAATAAAAGTTTTTTTTTTTTTTTTTTTTTTTTTTTTTTTACTCGAAAAGGGATAATTAAAAAAAAAAAAAAAACTTTACAATCGTCGCCATCGTTGTCGTCCCAATAAAATTGATTCGAACTTGAAAAAAAAAAAATAATTACCCGAGTAATAAAACAAATAATAATAATAATAATAATCGAGTAATAATTAAATAAAAAAAAAAAATCTGCTCTAATTTCCTTTTTCCCGCCTTTACATCGCCGCCTTCGCTAAAACAACGACAAAAAAAAATTTTTTTTTAAATTTCCCGCCAAAAAAACGAAACAAAACCGGAAGTTTTTATAAATTAAACCGATTTCTAATTTTTTTTTGTTTTTTCGTATCTCCATAGAAAATTTCTTAACTTCTTTTTACGAATTATTAAAAAAAACAAAAAAAATTTCGTCATTTCCGGTAAATCGATAGATCGATCGATTAAAAAATCGATTTAAATCCTTCTCGTTATTGTTTTTTTTTTTATATGTCGTGATAACTCAAAGGCAATTTTTTTTTTTTTTTTTTTTTTTAAACTTAACTTAAAGTTAATTAAAACGTTTTTTTTTTTTCGAAACGCCCTCCCTTTCCCTCCTCTTCCCTCCCTTTCCCCTCGAAAAAATAATAATAATGATAATTATGGGAGACGAAGGGATTTTACATAATTCAGGCGGTAGCTATTTTTTTAAATGTAAAAAAAATTTACATTATTTCCACTTCCGGTTGAATGAACGCCGCGAAAATTTAAAAATTGATACGGCGACAAAGTGGATGCCAACATTACGAACCGAAAAAAAATGGCGACGGTAAAGTTTTTACAATAAAAAACGAATTAATTACGCGGCGTAAATTTCATAACGTTTATATTAAAAACACGAAACGCGGGGCGTAACTTTTTAGAAGATGTAAAAAAAAAAAGTCAGGAATGTTTTCGAGGTATATTTTTTTAAAACGAGGGGTGTGGGTGGCACCCATCGGAAAACTTTTTCACTTTCTTTATAGGTGCGCCTCTCGTTTGTTTGTCTGTTTGTTTGTTTGTTTGTTTGTTTGTTTTAAAAACACTTCTCGTAAAATTTATCGTTGTTACGATTATAAAAAAACGAAATTAGGTTTTTTTCTTTTTTAAATAACAATTTAATTATTTCGTTTTGTTTTTTTTTTGTAAGATGGTCGATGCCCACGCCCGAAGGAATCATGAGAGCAATTTTTCCTTCGTCAAAAAATTAAAATTTTTTAACGCACCTGTGTGAAATATGTGTAATATGAAATAATTTAAACGTGCGAATGCGTGCGTGTGAGTGCGTGCGTGAGTGCGTGCGTGTGGGCGGAAACGTGAAAATTCAAAATGATAATAATAATAATAATAATAAGTTTTTCGTTTATGCTTAACACAATTAGTTGTTGATAACGTCAGATATACATATTTCCTCATCATATTTTGATGAAGGTGAGCAACGTATGGAAAATTCTAGAAATAACTATGATTATTATTTACTTTATTTTTTATCCACGTTTTTTAAATAAGTATGTATATCGAGAGAGAGAGAGAGAGAGAGAGAGAGAGAGAGAGAATTGAATAAAATAATAATAATAATAATAATAATAATAATAGATAGAGACCACCCTGCCATAATTTTTAACGTATTTCTTATTCGGTTAATTGTTGTTTAAAGATCAAAAGTGGTACTAGATGATTGAATTGCGTTTGACTTATTTCGTGCAAATATCGTACACGACAATTTTTTACGCGTGCGTATGTACCCCTCCCCCCCACTTTCCGGTCGTGCGATACGAGATTCTTATGAAAAAAAAAACTAAGTGAAGCATGTATCCGTGACAACGTGTAAGGCGTACTACGGACACGATCATTTTTATGATGTTTTTGAGAGTGGGGAGGAGTGGGAGAGGAGGAGGGGGGGAGGGGGCACAAAACAATGATACGGAGGTCAGTCCTTAATTATTCGGTCGAAAGAGAGAAAAAGAGAGAGAGAGAGAGAGAGAGATAGATAAATCAATTCTGGCACGCACGAACCTCGCATTACAATCATTTATTCCATATACGAAGTTTAAAATTTTTTTGCTCTACTTTTTTCCCCACACTCTCTCTCTCTCTCTCTCTCTCTCTCTTTCTCTCTTCTTTTACCCGTAGGATAATATATAAATTTATAAAGATCGTGTTGCTACCCTTTTGAATCGATTTACAAAAATAAAATTTCGTTGGTTTTAAAAAAGCAATTTTTAACGTGGTTTTAGAAAGTTTTTTTTTTTTTTTTTAAATTTTCACGCGCCAAATTTTTTAAAGGACGCAAACGAAAAAATCGATATCGTTTCGATAACCTTTTACTCTAAAATCGTGATTTTTTTTACCCGAAAATTTTAATTTAGAATTCGACCGACGGACCACGAAAATGCGTAAACAACAACATCACATGCGTAATAATTTTCCGGATAAAAATCTATAAAAAAAAAAAACAACCGTGAAATCCGCCTATTAAAATTCTACAGCATCTCGATCGAGGACCAACTTGACTCCTGCATGAATTTTCAAACGCGATTTAAAAACAACCACTCACGATTTTTTTTTTTTTTTATCAAGTTGATTTGCTCTAAAGAGAGAGAGAGAGAGAGAGAGAGATAAAGTCGCAGAGAAATAAAGAGAGAAAGAGAGAAAGCGTGCAAGTCGAAAAAAAAAAAATAATGATAATAATAAAAATGTTTTTTTTTTGTGTTTGTATGTGTGATTAATGGACGCAACGCTTCCATTATTATTATTATTATTATTATTATTTCTTTACAAGCAGACGACAATTTTTGCGTAAAAAATACAAACGAATAAATGACATTACGTTGAACAAAAAAAAAAAAAAAACGACAACAACAACAACAAACAAAACAATTAAATATGATTGAATGAAAAAAAAAAAAAAAAAAAAAAAAAAACGCGTTCGTAAATTTTATATTTTCTCTCACGCATTTCCCCACACACATCTCCTTACTCATCCCCCCACGTGTCCCTCACGTGTCTCTTTCTCTCATGCACCCCCGCACGTGCCCCTCACTCATTTTTTTTTTTTTTCAATTGATTTGATCGAATGCGTAAAAAATTCAAACAATGAAAGATCTCTCGCGAGAAAACAGAAAAAAATTACCCATTATTATTATTATTATTTTATGACGTCATTATTATTTTTTTCTTATCAGGTAAACATAACTTACTACCAAACGTACGTTTTCCCCTCCCCCCCTCGTTATTTTATTACGTGGTAAATAAAAAAAAAAAATTTTTTACGGTGATATTTTCGATTCGTCGTCCTTTTGCATCATTTTGTTGAACTTTAAACGATTCCCCCCTCCCTCCCTCCTTCCCCACTTCATATTCGCATAAATCATAAAAATTTTCCAGCAAAAACGTTTTCCAGGTTCTGGAACGAAACGTTTCAAAAGAGTGCCATTTTTTTTTTTTAATTCTTCTTGACCTTTTACGTGCGTCGCATTTTATCCTTTTCATTTAAATATTTCGCGATGATAATAATAATAATAATAATACTAATAATAATTTTCCAGGTTTTTTTTTTTAATCGATAAAATTTTTTTTTTACATTTCCTGGATTGCGTAAAACGTATTGATGATAATAATAATAATAATAATAAATCTAACGACATGAGAAAATGAGGGAAAATGATAATAAAACATTGATCAGGTGGAAAAAAATTAGAAAATAAAAAAAATGGCGGACGATTATTATCATTATTATTATTATTATTATTATTATTATTATTCGAATTTGATTTTATCTATTTGTTAAACCGTCACGACGAATTTTCTCATATATATATATTTTTTTTTTCTCCAGCCGCAATTATTAAAAACTTTTACGCGTTCCACGCGAATTTTTCTTTTTCGCACGATTTGCACGATTTTACTACTACCACGTCGCGGTTTTTTTTCCTAAGCGATTCGAGTTTCGATATCTCGTAGTAATCGTATTAACGATTTTCGAGATGATTTTAACGTTAAAAAAAAAAAAAAAGTTAAATACGGTTTTGATATTTAATTTTCTATCATTCGAGAGATTTTAAATTTTAATCCAAAAGTTTTCTGCCACGTTTTTAAACGTGGAATTAAATTTAAAAAAAAAAAATGAAATCAAAAGGTTTACGTAACCTTTTGCACTTTTTTTTTTTTTATTTTAATAAGAACTACATTGTGCGCGCGTTTTTTTTTTTTTTTTTTAAATTAATATTTTCGTTACATATATAATTTTTTCCTTTCCATTTTTTTTTTTTTTAAACAAATTTTATTACCGTAATTTTTCTTACTTATTATTATTATTATCATTATTATTATCATTTAATTCTTTTTTTTTTTTTTTTTTTACTTAAAATTATATTTTTAGTTTATGGTTTTTTTATTTTTTTTTATTACCATTAAATTTTAATATTTATTACCACATTACCTTCATTCGAGTTTTAATTTATTACTATTATTATTATCATTACTATTATTATCATTATTGTTATTCAATACTATTATTATTATTATTATTATTATTTAAAACGTTACAAAACGATTCGTGTTTTTTTATTTTTATTTTTTTTCGTAATGAAAACCGCGTCGTTGGACAAATCACGAATAAAAAAAAAATTTTTATTAAATTTAAATTTAAATTTCGCGCCAAAAAAAATTTGAAACGGAACCGGATGTGATACGATTGAAAACGCTGGAAAAAAGAAAATTAAAACTCGAAATAAAAAAAATTATATAGCATTATTAAAAATCCCCGAAATTTTTATTATTTATTGTTTAAAAAAAAAAAAAAAACCATTAATTTTTTTTTTTTCTGCTTCCACGAAGGTGACCCGTGAGCGAAAAAAATTCCAAAATTTAAAAAAAAAATTTAATAATTACGGCGTTAATAATTTAATATTAAACTTATATATATATTTGTTTAAAACCCTTCATTTTATTTCCACGTTCGAAACTCCTTTTTCTCTCTCTCTCTCTCTCTCTCTCTCTTTCTCTCTCTCTCTCTTTCTCTCTCTCTCTCTCTCTCTCTCTTTCTCTCTCTCTCTCTCTCTCTCTCTCTCTCTCTCTCTCTCTCTCTCTCTTTCTCTCTCTCTCTCTCGTACTGGATATAAATAAAAACGACGACAAATATTAATAATAATAATAATGATTTTTACCTCCCGTGCCTGAGTGCAAATTAACATATATAAATAATAATAATAATAATAATAATAATAATAATAAATTCCATAGAATCAAATTTCATTTCATTCCAATCCACGTTTTATTAATAATAATAATAATTATTTATTTAATTTTAATTTTGTCTTATTATCATTATTACTAACTTCAAAACCCGGAGGAGGCGTGAAGGGAGTGGGAGGGGTGTGTAGAAGGAGGGGGGGAAGTCGAATTTATCTTTGAGGTTTGCCTGGAAATTATTTAATAATAGTTAATCTATTGCTATTGGATATTTTCTCCAAAAAACCTCTAACCTAATTTTAAATTTTGGCGGTTTGACCGCCATATTTGATTTTTTTTAAAAAAAAACAAAACGATTTGTTATGTCGTCGTGATTTAAAATGACCCTATGGTCAATGTCGTCTGCACGAGCAGAAAAAAAAAATTCACGAAAATGGAGAAAAATATAATTACACTGGAAAAGAAAGGGGACTTAAATTGATGATAATAATAATAATTTTAAGTCGGAAATGATATCCAGTGAGAGTTTTTTGTAAATGTCTAATATTTCAATGAATCTTAACCCTTGCGTAAAAAAAAATTACCGTAATTGAATTTTCGAGTTTTTAATTACCACCTTTTTTTTCTGGGGGGAGGGGAGGGAGGAAGGGGAAGGCATTTACGAATTGCCACGTCCACGCCCCGACAGTTTTTTTTTTTTTTTTTCTAATTTCGGCCCTGAATTTTGCTACCAGTATTTTTTTTTAATTTACGTAACCGATACCGCTTCGAAATATACCGACCGAATTATTATTATTATTATTATTATTATTATTATTATTATTATTATTATTATTATTATTATTATTATTATTATTATTATCATTATTATTATTTTTTAATGTTTGTTTAATGTGCAAACGCATTAGACGTTCGGTTTCGTCCCATCATTTATTAACCGAAAAAAAAATAAAACGCTTGAGAAAAAAAATAATATTTGAAAATTTTTTCGATTTAATGATTGCCAACAAACAACAACAACAACCAATCATTCTTCTTCCGCCACGATTAAAGTGAAACGCTTGTTGTTGTTATTTTTTCGTTTAAAAAAATTTTTTTTTTTATCCATTACTCCGTGAAATAAATAAATTTATAAACATTTGCTAACGTTTTTTCTCTCTCTCTCGGGTTTTTTTCGTTCGATATATCGATATATCGATCGATCGATCGATCTATCAATCAATCATATATCGTTATACGTAAACACGACGATTTCGCCCCCTTTTTTTTTTAAAAAAAAAAAAAAAAACTTTCTAAGATTTTTTAATATGATTAAATTTAAATATTTATTATTAGTTTCAGTTGCATTTTTAACATTTTTTTTTTTTTTTGTTAAAACCGTTAAATTCGTTTGTTGTTAATTTTTTTTTGGCGTTTTGTCGACAAAATAATTTACACGTCATTATATAAAAATTAATGCCACGATAAAATATTATTAAAATGTTAACAACTCATTCGTACAAAAATTTATCGTTCATTTTTTTTTTTTTTTTTTTTTTTTTAAAGAATGCTTATAAAAAATACTTAAAAAAAAAAAAAATTAAAACGTGGTAGCAGAAAAAAAAAAAAAAAATGAAGCAAGGTCGAATTGGAAAGAACAAAAAGAAGATAACTTTTTTTTTTTAAATATGGCACATATATCAAAACGGACAGGTAATCACGTGATTACGGTTTTTTTTTTTTTTTAATAAATAATACATCAAGTATTATAATTTATTATCACGTGGTAGTAGCTCACACGCACACGCATAAATTTTTACGTTAACGCACGTCGTCGATGCGTTGTTGTTGTTTGTTGTTGTTTGTTGCGTCCAACCGTCAGACGACGGGGAAAAAAAAAAGAAAAAAAAAATTTTTTTTTGTAAAATTTATCCGATCTCTAATCCGAAATCCTTTCGACGAAATGATAAGTTCAACATCGTATTATTTATTACCGGAGGATTAACGCGGATTAGTATTAATCCGACAAACAAAAAAACAAACGAAAAAAAATTTTTTTTTTTTTCCGACCCGGTTGCAATAGGATACGCCCCTGTTTTATTTTAATTTTTTCCCTATTGTTTTCCTTGATATCCTTGAAATCATCACGAGTATTATATTTTGTATTGTAAGGGGCGTAAAGTCGTTAATGATAATAATAATAAGGAAAATCCGTTCGGGGGGAAAAACAAAAAAATTTTCCCATAGATTTTAGATAAAAAAAAAAAAAAATTTTTTTTTGTGACCCCTCCCATTTTCATTTACGATATTTAAATGGGGGCTGGAAAATTCTAGAATAAAATTTTCGTATTAAATACATTTGAGTTATGCGGAAACGTTCAACGAATTTTTTTTAATATCCGTTAACCGTTAAAAAAAATAATTAAATAAAAAAAAAATTCTTTCTCTCTCTCTCACACACACACACAGGAATGTACGAATGAATAAAAAAAAAAAAGAAAAAAATTCATCGATTCATTCGAGAATGGTAAAAATCGATCGATCGATCCATCGATCGATCGATTTCGAGAGAGTCAATTTAAATGATCGTGCGATGTATAAAAAAAAAAAAAACGTTCGTTCGCCGTAATTAATAAAAATATGGCCCCTCGGTTGATAATTAACCGTTCACGTTAAAAAAAAAAAAAAAAAATTAAATCACTACAAACGTGATTTCATTAATTTCATCAAAAGAATTTGAAAATTTTTTTTTTATTACTCTAGTGAAATCGAGTAATAATAATAATAATAATAATGATAATAATAATAAAATTTTTCTGTTTTAATTTCCCTTCTTAATTCTTTTTTTTTTTTTTCTTTATTCATAACGGAAATTCTATTTCCCCCCTTCTCCCCCGCTTCCCCCATTGTCGAAGAGGATTCATTCGTTTGTTTAATGAAAAAACCGTTAAATGTTTTTTACCCTTACCACCTTCCCCTCTCCCTCCCCCCTCAAGGTCATTCAATAAAATCAGGCGAAATCGAAAAAATAAAAAACAATCGATAATGCATATACAGCCTTAAGAAAAAAAAAAAAAAATTGTTTTTTTTTTTTCACTAATGACCGAAAGATCGATCGTTCGATCGATCGAACGATCGATTGATCGATTGATCGATCGACCTACCGATCGACTGACTACTTTCCCTAAATATTTAAAACAAATCACCTGGAGGATATATATATATATTTAAATAACCCTAACGTCGTTACTACTTTTCAACTAGGGAGAGAATGGAATTTTTAAAAAGAGAGAGAGAGAGAGAGAAAAAAAACTTTTTTACAATAGGAAATAATAATAAAAAAATTATAAAAAGATCATGTATGACGAAAACACGTTCGCCCCGTAATTATTTTACGCGCGTTTTTTTTTTTTAAATATTAAAAAAACTCGCGCACGAACAACTAGAAGAACATATAGCGTGAACAACTAAAGGGCAAAAATCGTTTCGAATTTCTCTCTCTCTCTCTCTCTTTTATTAAATGCTCACGAACCTATTATATGTACTTATAATAATAATAATAATAATAATAATAATAATAATAATAATAATAATAATAATAAAAATATAAAAAGTACGAAAAATTATTATTGAAAATTTGTTACGGTAATAAAATATTGACACAAACGAAAAAAAAAACAACAACAACAACAGCCGACCTTGGGGGGACTCGGTCAACGCCATTTTTTTTTTTATTTATTTATTTACCGAACGTTAACTAATTTTATTTTAATAATAATAATGGTAATAAAAAAAAAATTAATTAATAATATAGAATAATAATAATATTAATAATAATAATAAAATAAACGAAGATAAAATGAAATGTTTTTTTGTGTCCGTGACACGATTATCGTGAGACAAGTAAATAAAAATTAAAAAATTCGTTCGTTTGTTCGTTTGTTTGTTTGTTTGTTTGTTGTTTCCTTTCGAAAATTTTTAAACAGAGTAAAAAAAGAAACGAGCGCGATTACGACGAAACGATACGAAAAGAAAAGAAAAAAATAAATAAAAAAACGGAAACGGAAATAAGAGAGAGGAAAAATTTTTTAAGGTTTTAATCGATTCGATATTTTAAAAATGATAATAATAATAATAATAAACCGACGCTTTTTTTTTTGTTACGAAGGGAAAGTGATTTCAAAAAGTTCAAAGGTCAAATCAAAAACTCATTATTAATTTTCCTTTTTTCTTCTAGTAATAGTAATAATAATAATAATAATAATAAATATGCGTCTGAGTATTTATAATTTTATATCATCGTATTAATTTGATTAGTCGAATGGAACAGAGTGAGAGAGAGAGAGAGAGAGAGAGAGAGAGAGAGATAGAGATAGAGAGATTTTTTATCTCTGTCGTTTTTAAACGTTTAAACGCTGGAAATTTATTTCCAGGTAATTTTACCGCCCCGTTTTTTTTTTAATTTTCAAAAAAAAAATAATTTTAAACTCTTAACGGCATTCATTAAACATATAATGGACTCACATCATCAAGTGCGTGCGTGCGTGCGTGCGTGCGTGTGTGCGCGTTAAATCACATTTGCATCTAAAAACACATTTTTTTTTTTTAAACCCAGTAATAATAATAATAATAATAATAATAATAAAGTGTTTTCAATGGATTCATCAGGAAAGTTGTTAATAGTCTTACTGACACGAAGTTAATCGAACGTATTTGTCTTGTTGTTGTTTATTATATTTTTGCAATATTTATAAACTCATTAAGTAAATTATTACCTGACAGTTACCCGAATTTTCAAAAAAAAAAAAAAAAAAATATTCGTTTGTTGTTGTTGTTTGTTTGTTGTTTGTTGTAACGTATATTTAAATTTTTTTTAAAGACGGTACAAAAGTTGATTCGTTTTCGTAAGTCATCATAAATAAATAAAAAATATGAGAGAGAGAGAGAGAGAGAGAGAGAAAATTTTTTTTTTTTTTGTTAATTCCCCGACGCCTCTTTTCACCCTCGCACTCTCTCAAATCGTTTGTTCCACGTCCCGAAGCAAAACCTTCAACAAGGTCATCATTCCCCTTTTTTTTTTGTTTTCCGATGTTGGTAATACGGCATCAATGCCAATGTCATTGCCGTTGGCTTTATGTCGAATATAATAATAATTTACAAACGTTTTATTTTTTCGACTGGATATATATATATATATATATATATGTGTACGTGAAAACTTTCGGGTAAGCCCAGAAGGAAGCACGAAAACTAGTTTTAAACAAAAAAATTGATCATGCCACAACAACAAACAGAACAAACAGAACGGAACAATACGATCGTCGAAAAAAAAAAAAAAATAGCAAGCAAACAAACACGAAAAAAAAAAAAAAAGTTGTATTAAAAAAAAAATTTTTTTTCTTTTTATGACAGCATCGGCGGTAAATTAAAAATCTATTATCACGGTCACGACAGCGACACATATTTACGTCACGATTTTTATTATATTTGATCGAATGAGTAATAAAAAAAAAATGGAAAATTCAAAATGGCGTTGATTACTCGAAATCGATTCCGCCGAACCATAAAAAATAATTTTTTTTTTTTTTTTTTTAAACTAAATTAAACGTCACGAACAGACTAGCCTCTCACTCCCTCTCTCCCCTAACCCTTCCTTCCTCTCCTCCATCCCTATACATTCGGGCCGTTTGTTTTTTCCGAAAAAAAAAAAAAAAAAAAAAGGCAGGACCGACAACCGAGTTTTTTAAGTGACTGCCCCGAACCAATAAATAAACGTTTTCTAATTGCGAACACACACACACACACAAATTGTAGAAAAGGAGTCGGTGGGTTTGGTCTACTAACGGTTTTTTTTTTTTTTTTTTCACTAACGAACGATGATGCTGGATACAAACAAACAAACACAAACACAAACAAACGTGAATATTAACGAGGGACGATTTTAACGGTGGTGATGGTGGCAGGAACTTTCTCACTTCGTTACTAATTTTCCTTTTTTTTTTTTTTCTTTCAAAAATTTTTAAAATATTAAACGAGAAAAGTTATCCATTATCATTATTATTATTATTATTATTATTATTATTATTATTATTATTATTATTATTAATTTAACGTGAGAGAAACGATTTGACGGGAAATTTTTATTGCCGAAAGGTTTAAATTTGCTAATCATAGACTAATAGTAGGAAGGAAAATTTCGGTTACACACGCATAAAAACTTTATCGTGGTGTAAATCATTTACGCACTTTTACGCACATTTTATATAACGACCCCATTTGTACGCCTCCGCCCCTTGCTCCCCTCTTTTTTTTCATAATCCCTTAAGGCTACTAATAATTTTCATAGATTTTTCTATCGCAATTTTCAATAAATCGATCGTTTTTTTTTTTTTGGGGGGGGGTTTTGTTTGTTTGTTGGTTAAGTAAACAAACGAACAAACGAACGAAACAAACGTAAAGAGCCGACGGTTTACGTGTGAAAATGGCGATTGAAGCGCCGGATTACCTTGTCGCCGGAATCATACGAACCGGATCGAATAAATTCAATACCGATAAATTGATTTTTTGTTCGAACGGAAAACGAATAATGAGAGCCTTTGGAAAATGTCACGGTAGCAAGGATACTTTAAAATGCAAGGAGGGAGGGAGGGAGGCGGGAAGAAGGGGGTGGGAAAGTGGGGAAAAAATTACGTAATATATCGATTCCGCGAGAGTCTTTTATTTTGCTTTTAAAACACGTTGAGCAATTTCCTTTACCCGCCGCGTTAAGCAACATCCTTTTTTAAGTTTGATTTCATTTACGCGCGCGTTTTTTTCCACACGCAAGCAATTTAAACAATAAACCACCACTTGTGAGAATACTGCATCATCATTATTATTATTATTATTATTATTATTATTTTCGTTCCGAATTGAGTTAAAGAATAAAAATAAAAATGGCGTTGTGACATTTATACTCGCATTCGCTCATTATTATTATTATTGGTTTACTCTCTCGGTTATACGTTATAAATCCCGAGGCTACGTCCTTGATTATAAAATGCGTGAAAAAACGCTTAAAGCCACACCCACGTGTGCATGCATGTGTGTGCGTGTGTGTGTGATAAGAAGTTACTGGACGTCCTCAACCAGAGCATGGAGTCATGACCCGAGGATTTGTTAAAGGATCGTAACAAGTGCGTGTGTGCGTGCGTGTGTGTGCGTGTGTGTGCGTGTGCGTGTGAGAGGTTAAATTTTCTACCCTTACAATAACTGGAAAAATATTATCATTAATCCTTTCGTTTCTCCAGGAAGCCAAAAAAACAATTTTTTTTTTTTTTTTTGCTAAATGTCAATCGTTTATTACACAATTTTTTGATATGTCAAGGCCACAAGGATCGACAATTTAAAAAAAACAAACGTCCACAAACAAACACCGCGTTTGTTGCAAAATTGCAATAAATTCACGTTAGTTAAAAAAAAAAAAAAAAAAAAAAATCGAACGAGGTTATCCGACGGTACCTCCCGACAATTAAAAGCTACTAAAAGTCGTTTTCGATATGTCAAAAGGTCAATTATTTCATTATTATTATTATTATTAACACGAGACTCTCGGTGATACGAAATGTACAACAACACGATATATAGCAAACAAGTGCGAGAGAGAGAGAGAAAAAAATCTCGACAGCGCCCTTATTAAAAAATTTTAGAATTTTTTTTCGGGTGGGCGGTGGAGGGGGGAATGGGAAGGAGGAGCAGCGGGAGGTGGAATGGGGGGGGGTTTAAAACCTACAATTTTAAACGATTTTGAAATATATGTAATTATTATTACGGGAGGAGAAATCCAGAGCCGAAGGCCGGATATAGAAAAGATCGTGGAAAGGCCAAAAAAAAATTTTTTTGTTAATGGATTAACCGAAACTCGCAATCAATCATTTTGTTTTTTTTTTTTTTTTTTTTCTACAGAAAAGTATTTGCGTGCGGATTAAAAGCAGAAAGAAAAAAAAAAAAAAACTTTTTTGTTGTTGTTGTTGATGTTTATCTTTAAAAAAAAAAAAAAAAACAACTTTTTAATATATGTAATTACAGAAAAGTTTTTTTTTTTTTTTTTTGGAACAGCAGAAGATTTTTTTTTTTTTTTAAATTAATAATCTGGAAAATTTGTTCGATTTTGTTTAAAACAAATTTTTTTTTAAATTTTTCTCCAGCGAAAAAAAAAAAAAAATTAGAATCACATCCGTTTGTCATTTATTTATGTTTAAACGCCCGAAACTATAATTTCCGGTTTATATTTAACAAAACCTGTTTTCGATTCGTATACTCGGAAAATTATTTTATTTTGTGATTTAAAATTAATTTTTTCATTCACTGCTGACACTGCGCAAACACGCACGCATGCACACGCACACAAACGCAAACAAAGGCGTACAAACGCACACAAACGCAAACAAACACACACAAATGCACACAAACGCAAACAAACGCACACTTATACATTGGGAATTCGTAAACAACAGAAAACACAATGGAAAAAATTAAAATTCTAAAGCCACGACTTTAAAATTTTTCAAATATGTCCCTTTTCTCTCCTTCCCCTTAAATCGATTTTCAATAATAATAATAATAATAAAATCAAAATTTCGATAAAGTTTGAACTATTTTTTTCTTTTTTGCAATTCTAAAGTCACGCGTTTGTCGTGTCATCATCTCTCTCTTTCTCTCTCACACCTCATCCATCCTACGAAATCATACGTAAAGCACAAAACGAACTCGTTTTATTTAAAATATTTGCATTAACTCGTTTTCGGTTGTTGTTTGTTGTTGTTGTTGTTGCAAATCACGCCCGAATTAATTAACAAACTCGATAGATTGGTAACGATTAATTTTTTAATTTTTTTTTATATTCTCGTACTGATAAGAACGTACGTGGCAAAAGAATCTTACTAAACGTAAAAATAAACTTACATAATTAATACTCCGATATTAATTAAACATTATAGAAAATAATATTGTCAGATTGTTATCAAATCGTATGATATTAAACGACCTTGAAAACATTTTAATTATAATTCACGTGTAAAACGGTTGGTATTACGTGGTCATAATAATAATAATAATGTGCGTGTGTGCGTGAGTGCGTGTTTGTGTTTTGCGAATTTTTAATCGTTCGTTACGTAATAATAATAATAATAATGATAAAATACGGTGTTTTTTTTAAAAGTCGTTCTTATGTAAAATTAGATTGGCCATTTTTTTTATTCTCTCGCATTCTCCATTTTGACCTTTTGAACTTTTACCTGATTTTTTTTTAAGTATACTCGTTTTCTTTTTTTAACGATATTAAGAAAAAATCTTTACGTCACGTTTTTTTTTTTTTTTTTTTTACATCGACGAGTGTCAGACGTTTTAATGATAATAATAATGGTGGTGGTGGTGGTGGTGGTGCACCTGTCAAAGGGCAAACGGGTATTCGATACGTTGCACCATCTTTCGAGATATGTCTATCATATATTATATTCGTTACGTATCGATTCGATCGATCGATCGATAGATCGATCTATCAATCGAAATTATTATTTTTTTTTTAATTAATTAATCTATCGATCGATTTAATTGGAAATCGGGTGAACTTTTTAAATTTTTTTTTTTCTAGTTAAACGAGTATGGAAATTTAAATTTAAAAAAAAAAAAAAAAATTTACGCCGCCTACGATATTCTTACGTTACTCGGATTGAAAAAAAATGCGTGTCTCGCACGCGGCGTGTGAAAGTTTAATCAAACCTACGCGGCGTTTTAAACAAAAAAAAAAAAAACGCGCGAAAAATTTAAATTATTTTTTTTTAAAAAACGAATACGAAATTCTATTCTTATTATACGAATTATTATAATTGTAAATTTCGAAAAATTTTTTCGATCACTCCAATCGATCAATAAAAAAAAAAAAAAAAAAAAAATTACAACAGTCATTAACTCTTAAAGGAAAACACGCCATTTGCATTTTAATTACAAAAAAAAAAAAAAAAAAATGGCCATCTTTCATCAATATCTAAAACGTAATTACGATTGTAAAACAAAAAAAAAAAAATCAATTAATTAAAATTAGTTTTTAAATGTATTACATGTGATGACGAAACAAAAAAAAATTTTTTTTTTTTTTTTCTAAAAGGAAAATAACACTTCCGTTTCCTTTTAAACTTTTTAACGGTTTTCGATTTTTTTAAAATATTTATATTCGAAAAAGGTTTACACAGAAAAACTTTCTTTGTTTTCTCAATATATATATACATGTATGGAGGGAGAGAGAGAGAGAGAGAAATAGAGATGCAGAGAGAAAGAGAAACAGAGAGAGAGAGAGAGAGAGAGAGAAACACAGAAAGAGAAGCACAAACACACGCACAGAGAGAGAGAGAGAGACAATTAGAACAATAGAAAAACATTTAAAACTCCTTCAGACATATTATTCGAAACGATTCGCAATAAATCCACGACGTCCATTGTTTTACCACTTAAAAAATTATTATTATTATCATTATTATTATTATTATTATTATTATTATTATTATTATTATCATTATCATTATTATCATTATCTCATTTGCAACAATATTAAATTAAAAAGAAAAAAAAAAAAAGAAAAATTTATTTTACTTAGCCACGTCTATCGTTGTCTACGCGAATAAGTGGATTAATCAAAATAAATAAATAATAAAAAAAAATACATATGTATGATAATAATAATAGTAATAATAATGATGATACTAATAAAAAAATTAAAACTCATCGTCTGCACAATGCAATAAAGCTCTTACGTTAATTTTAAATAATAATAATAATAATAATAATAGTAAAACAAACAAGACGGGAGAAGGAGACTTAGTAATAAAATAATAGTAAAATGATTTTAGGTCGACCAAAATGATCGAATTTTTTTTTTTTAATAATAATAATAATAATAATAATAATAATAATAATAATAATAATAATAATAATAATGATAATAATAATAATTTAATTTAGCAACAATCGCCTTCTACTTTATTTGGAAAAATATATTTTATGTAAGTAAAAATTTCCAAAATTATATTTCCATTAAAACTTGCGGACAAAACAAAAAGACAAAGAAAACCGCAGTAAATTAACAAAAAAAAAAAATTCGATTAACTTTTTCTTTTTCTTAAACAACCGACAATAATAACGTAACTTTTTTTTTTTTTTTGATAAAACAAACAACAAAACAATCGAATTTTGTAGAAAAAAAAAAAAAAAAACTTATGGAAAAGAAAAATAATATAATCGTTTTTGTTTTCTCTCCGAAGAAAGAAAAAATTCGCGGGTTTGCTACCATAACAACAACAATCATAACAACAACAACAACAACCGGATATAAAATCTTTATATTGAAATATTTCTTACCGAAATTGAAAAAAAAAAAAAAAAAGAAAAAAGGATGAAAAATTACACAAACTCGGTCAATTCATCATTAATTTTCAAAATCTGACCTTTTAACCCGACATCAATGAAAAAATATTAATAACACGAGGGACGACGGTTACGATGATAATAATAATAATAATAATAATAATAATAATAATAATAATAATAATAATAATAATAATAATAATAATAATATTATCACGTACTTAAAACTAATAAAAAAAAAAAAAAAAACCGCGCGCAGGTGAAAACATTTCTTTTTTTTAAAAAAAAAAAAAAAAAAAATGATTAATCCCCCCTTCGACATTTTGTTTGAAAAAAAAAAAAAATGGCGGCGGCGGGGGGGGTGGAGGCGGGAAAAGGGTATTTAAATTTTTTTTTTTTTTTTTTTTTTTAAATATTTAACCGAAATTTGCGGTACGATTTTTTTTTTTTTTTTTAAAGGGCGGCATACGATAGAGGGTAAAAAAAAAAAAAAAAAAAAAAGAACCGGATCCGAAAAATTTACCGAAATTTTCCCCCCGGGGGGGCTCCCATTATTCCATCAACTTATATCTTAAAAGAATTCAACTGGTCATGCACTGATTGTTATTGGCGTGAATATACATTTTCTATTAATAATAATAATAATGATAATGATAATAAATAATAATAATAAATTCCTTAAAATCATTCTCATTCTAAATTTTTTCAATGGATTTCTTTTTTTTTTTTTTTTTTTTTTGTTTGTTATCATCGCGCCGATTTTGCAATTTTTTTTTTTACTAAATTGTTATCATTTCTTTTCGCGGACGTTTTGGACAACAAAAACAAATCGTTCAATTATTATTATTATTATTATTATTACTATTATTATTATTATTATCGTTAATAAAAATACTACTACTGGAACCGAATCTGGAAAATATTTGAATTCACAATGACGTAATAAAAAAAAAATCGCCATTATCATTAACCTTTTGTAAAATCGACTCCCGAATTAAAAAT
>NW_002987858.1:190562-201325 GCF_000006295.1 Pediculus humanus corporis | reverse complement strand
TTTTTTTTTTTTTTCTTAGATATATCGAAAATATCGATCAATCGATCGATCGATCGATCGATTTTTTTTTATATCGTAAAAAAAAAAAATATTTTAATTATAATGATAAATATTGGAAAAAAAAAAACTGGAAGCTCGAAGCTGGAAGCTAAACGAGAAGAGTCGGGGAAATGATTTTATCAACTATCGCGCGTAACTCCCTTCCTTCCCGCACCCCCCTTAAAAAAAGAATTTTCTTAAAAACGTAACGTTCCCCTCCCCTCCCTCCTCCCCCTCCCTCGAATCAAACAATCGAAAACTATCATTTATATAATTAAATAATTTATTTTAATTTTTTTCCATAGCTGGAGAAAAAAAAAAAAAAAAATTTGTCGACGTTTTGTTTTTTTTGTATAATTACGGTAATTTTAATAAATGATTTTATAATTTTTCTAAAATTTCGAGTTTTTAATTTTCTTGGGGAGGCAAACGGAAAAACTCCCCCCCCCTCGGGAGTCTTTTTTCGATTGATTGATTGATCGATCGTTTAATAAAATCATTGGTTTTGTTTGATTAATTCGTGCGTTTTTCCATTCACATCAAAAAAAAAAAAAGAAAGAAAGAAAGAAATCGTTTACCCGGGTAATAATAATAATAATAATAATAATCATTCGATTGTTGTTTGTTTACTACCGTAGTAATAATAATGATAATAATAATAATAATAATAATAATTAAAAAAAGAAAAATGCAAAATAAATAAATTAAAATAAAAGGAAGAATGAAGTATAGTAAAAGACCACCTAGTTATAAATTTTTTCCCTATGGTGGTGGTGGTGGTGGTGGTAGTGGTGGTAATGGCAGTAGTAGCAGAAGATTATTATAATGATAATAATAATTAAACGTGAATTTAAAAATTTTCGATTCCTCGTACCCAAAAATTAAATTCATTCATAATAGTTATTTTAATATTCATTAAGTTGAAAAGAGTTTTTAAAAAAAAAAAAAAAAAAAATATATTTATGAAAACATATGCTAATCGTACGATTATTTATATTTAAGTCACGATTCTAATGACACGATAATATGAAATATAACCGTAATTAATTTTTTTTTTTCGAATACGAATTTTTCTATGTTATGTATAAATATAATGTCATTTTTAAAAACGCGAGATTCGAGTTGTTTTTTTTTTTTTTTTTTTTTTTTTGTTCTTGTTTTAAACGTTTAAATACGTCATCGGCGTGACGTTTGGATTTTCATTCTGGTGACGTTTGTCGTAGTAAATAATCACGTGAGAGGAAAAAAATGTAAAAAAATTTTATTAAAATCAAAATGGATGATTTGGCGTATTATTATAAAAGGAAAACCTAATCGTAAACAAATTTCTTTTTTAAAATATTCTAAAACGTTTGATTTGTGTTGTTTATTTGCACGAAAAAAAAGTTTTCGTTTCTTCCACGTCGACACTCCCCAAAATATTATACTAAAGTTTAGTTATTACCCTGATGGAATACTACCCCTTCCCCTATTTGGTAATTTTTGTCGTGGTGGTAGCAATGGGAATCTAAAAAATGATATTCGAGCAATTATTCGTAAGGAATCGGAAATATTTCTGGATAATTTCTGGAATCTGGATAATTTCGGTGAATTACTATAGATAATAATAATAATAATAATAATAATAATAATGTGATAACTGATAGATAGAGCAGAAAGAGCAGAAGACAATGAAAGAACCCTATAACAAATTTTGTTCTATTGTCCATCTGAGTCAGCTCGACAAGAACGTAAATCTCATTTCTCCAGTTCCTGCCCACTCCAGTCACTGGAGCCCAGTACAGGAGAAAACTCTGTCCCATTGAATAAGATGGACACAGGAGGACTTACGAGAATTATTGTGAGGTCATAGGTTATAACAAGACGAAACCCACTCAAGCATGCAGCATCACTGATATTCAGGCATTTATTCCTTAGGGATCGACAGGTAGAAACCTGGAATGAATTTTGAAAACAATCCGACAAACACAATGCGAATCATCATGATAATAATAATAATAATAATAATAAGTTTTTACGATTAAAACTAACATTAATTTTTTATTTCATTTGACGTTTTCATTTTTTCAGTAAGATTTCCCGGAGATGGAAAGAAAAAAGAATGAAAGAAGGAGGAGGATTAAAGTTTAATAAATGATTTTTCCAGCGACGCGAAAAAAAAAAAAAAAAATTTACGATATTTTTCACGCGAACCATTGTTTCTTTTTTTTTTTTTTTTGTTTAACAAACAACACATAGAATGACAAACGTGGTAAAACATATAAATAAAAAATTTCCCAGGATTTTTTTTTTTTTACACAAACCACCATTAATTGCCTGTAAATCATTTTAAATGACTTCATCACAATAGATTTGAGAATTAATGAGAGAGAGAGAGAGAGAGAGAGAACAAACAAACAAACAAACGCGAATTTACGAGTCGACATACACAACAACAACCAGACACACGCAAAAAAAAAATTATTATTATTATTAATATTAATTTAAAAGGGATGTTTTAAGTAAAAACCATCATCATCATTAATCTAAGTACGCTATTTTTTTTTATTTTTTTTATTCTTATTCCACGACATTTTTTTTTTTTTTTTTCACGAAAGAAATTCCAGTGAAAATTTTTTTTAAATTTTAGATATTTATTAACAAATATTATTGACACGCCTGCGTATTTAAAAATCCATTAAGAAATTTTTTTTAACTGGAGTTGAAAATTTCAATTTTACGGAAAAAAAAAAAAAAACATATAAATGCAGTAATGATGATGATGATGGCTGTAAAAATAATATATTCATAACACGGTGTAGTGTAACTAGAACGTAAAAAAAAAAAAAAAAACGTGGAACTAGTTAAATGAAACTTGTTGAAAACTTTAAATTTATTTATAAAAAATGTGGAAACGAAAAAAAATTTTTTTTTTTTTTTGTTTCTCGATCGGCCTGCATTTCAAATCGATAAAAAAAAAAAAAAAAAACGTTTCTAAGAAAATGTAAAAAAATTTTAATTTGCTTGTAATTATAATAATAATAATAATAATGATAATAATAATAACAAACGGAAATTCTTTTATGTGGCAGGGGGGGGGGGGAAAGGGAAATGTGTCACTTTCACTCAACGTCAAATGATGGATTTTTTTTTAAGAAAAACAAAAGAAGGAAAGAGAAAAGTGTCATTTGTTAATCGAACGGTAGCAAAAACATATAAAACAGTCGATAAACATGGCCCCCCTTTGCGTTAATCAATATCGGAACCTCTTCTCCCTCCCTCCCCCCAATTGGATTTTTTTAAAATGTCAATAATAATTTTTTACCGCCGGCTTGCGTTCGTTTATAGTTAAAATTTTTATAAGGAGCTACCGGTTTTCGAACTGGAAAAATAAAAAGGCCCCCCATTAATTTAAAAAAAAAAAACAAATCAAGGCGTTAATACGTTCAATAAAATTTTTCTTTCGTTTTAATTCTATCGTAAAATTCTATTTGTTTCCGGTTTCTCACTCTCCCCCCCCCCCTCACACGCACACGCACCAACTTATTAATATGAATGAATTTTTTTTTTTTTTCTAAAGAGACCCCCGTGAAAGTAAACTTATAACAATTATTATTATTATTAGTAAAAAATATCACGCTGTGTCTGAACGACCCCCACATATCCTTTTCCTTATCTGTCGCCATTTTCTTGTTTTTTTTTTTTTTTTGTTCAGTTTCAACTCAAACTTATTTTTTTGTTCAGCTACTTAATGGAAAATTTTAAATTGCTTACGTCACAGAAAAAAAAAACAATTTAAAGGTTTTTCCATTTTTAAATGATTGTATTCTGATAATGATAATAATGATGATGATGATGATGATGATGGTGCTGACTATGATGGTGATGATGGTGTTGGAGGTGGTGCTGGTTATGATGATGATGATGAAAGCGACGGTGGTGGTGATGATGATGATGATGCTGATGCTGGTGATGATGATGCTGATGCTGGTGATGATGATGATGATGGTGTTGGAGGTGGTGCTTGTTATGATGATGATTGGGATGGTGATGATGATGATGATTACCGATCGATAATTTTTTTTTTTCGTTTGAAATGTTGGCAAAACATTTTGCAGAAAATACGAAATACACGAAGAAAAATAATAATAATAATAAAAGTTTACAGATTAACCGATCGACGTTTTTTTTTAAACTAATTCTTCGGTTTTTTTTTTTTTATAAACAAAATAATTAACAACCTTTTCGTGATGTTAATTGATTTTCTTTTTTTTGTTGAATTTGTTAAATAAATAAATTTTCACCCGGCTTTTAATTAAAAAAAAAAAAAAAAAAAAACGCAAACAGATCGATATCGATATCGGAAAATCTAAAAAAAGAAATTAGTTTTTTTTTTTTTTTTGCAAAATGAAATCGTGACGAAATTTTTTCATCTCTCTCTCTCTTTCTCTTTACATTTTAAATTAATTTGTTTAAATTTTTTTAATTATTATAACAATTTATTTATATTATTTTGATTAGGAATCAAATCAAATATTTGCTTTAGGCGTGAATTTTTCATCTTTTTCTTTTTTTTTTTTAATTAGTTTTAAAATGGCGGCGAACGAGATATTACCACGTTATTATGAGAATTTCAACTTTTTGTAAAAAAAATTATATATATATAAAATATAATTTTTTATATATATTTTGTTACGTAAATCTCTGACACCGTCACCACCACTACCACCACCACCACCACCACCGCTACCACCGCCATCACAATCAATTTTAACCTCGTACATTTTGTGGGAAAAATTAAATAAATAAATAAATAATAAATAAACGACTTTTAATTTTTATCTCGTGTTTTCTTTTGCTACCATTCGTTATTTGCGTTTTTTTTATCATTTATTAGTCATAATTTTTTTTTTTTTTCTTGCGTTAATTAACGCGCCATGACATGTTCAGACACTTTTTTTTATGGAAAAAAAAAAAATTTACGTGTGCATATAAATAAATATATAAACGAGAGAGAGAGAGAGAGAGAGAGATAACAACCGTTCGATTTTAATTTTAATTTTTCTTAAGTTGTCGTCCTTGTTTCCCCCCCCCTCTCCCCTTGTTTGTACGAAATTTTTAACTAACAAATAACACGACATAATCATCATCATCATCATCGAAAAACAACAAATTTTACCGGAAATTATTTTTAATTTTTTTTGTAATTTTCGATTATTTTTATCATCATCATCATCATCGTTGCAATAATAATAATAATAATAATATCCTTAAGAATAAATGCAATAATAATAATAATAATTTATTAAAAAAATTAACGAACCGAAGGGAGGAAGTGGGGGGACCCGTTCGAAAAAAAAAAATTTTTTTTTTTTTACGCTCTTTAAGGTAAACTTGTTTATACTCTTATCAACGACGACCCCCGACGTGATAATAAAAAAATTTTTTTTAAAAAAAATCCGCCTATTATTAACTTATGTAAGTGACAATAAAATAAATAATAATTTTTTTTTTTTTATAAAAGCAATTAACAAAATAAAAAATAATAAATAATATTAACTAATTAATATTAATTTTTTTTTTTTTTTTTAATTTTAATTTATCTGTGAGAATTTTTCTTTAACGGGGGAGGGGGGGGGAAAAAAAGAAAATTTTTAATGAATTTTCCGAGGAAAATTTCCACAAAAAAAAAAAAAATTAAAACAAATCGAACGAACCGTTTTTTTGTGTAAATATAAACAATTAAATAAACTATTAAGCGTTTAACCGATTGCGTTTTGGTTTCGGAATGGTGAGAAGGGGGAAAGGGTTAAAGGTCAAAAGGGCACGAAAATTTAAATTTGGAATATATACGCGATGAAAAGGTTTTTAATGTTTAGCTTATTTAAATTTATCATTAAGGATTTTATTATTATTATTATTATTGTTAAGAGAGATGCGATTCATGCAACTATTAAAAACATACAAATAATCAGAGAGAGAGAGACAGAGAGAGAGAAACTCGTAATAATTAATATCTAAATGTAATAAATTATGTTACTATTGTAGTAAATACTCTAGGGGGTATTAACTACTACAAGAATAACTTGTACAACTTCTATAATTTAAAAAAAAAATCAACTGACGTTGAGAATTTTTAGTTAAAAAAAAAAAAAATTTAATTTTTTTCACGTTCAAGGTAGTTTTGTTTTTTTTTTCGAAAAAAAAGTATCCATCTACAATTATTTTTAAAAAAATATTCTATACGAATCATTTTATTATTTATTTATTTATTTATTATTAATAAGTGGCGTTTAATTAAAAAAAATAATAATATAATAAATAAATAAATAAATAAAGTTGGTCAATAATATTTATATAAAAAAAAAAATAATAATTTGTTGGTCAATAATTCAACTGCCATTTTAATTTTGGGTAAATAAAAATGGCGTGTCAATGTTTTTTTTTTTTTTTTTCGCGCATGCATCTCGCGATCCCTTAGGGTAAATAATAATAAAAAAATCAACGCCATATTTGTTTTTTTTTATGATTGAAAAAATAAGGCTGTAAATCGAATTTTTTATCGACGATTGATCGATCGATCGATCGATGAAATTTGAATTTTCTAATATTGAAATAATAATTTTTTTTTTTGCGATATTTTTGCTTATATTTGCTTTTCCCGTTTTTTTCTCTCTCTCTCTTTCTCTATATCTTTCTTTTTTCCTCTCTCTCTTTTTACGTATATCTTTCCTTCTCTTTGTTTGTGTGTATGTGTGTGTGTATCTTTCTCTGTCTCTTTTCCTCTACTCTTTCCATACAACTTTGTTTCTTTCTGTGTATATTTCTTTCTCTCTTTCTTTCTCTCTCTAATTCTTTCCATCTGCTTACATTTCTCTCTCTCTCTCTCTTTCATTCTCTCTTTCTCTGTGTGTGTGTGTTTCACTCTATCTCTCTTTAAAAACAAATTAAATTTTTTTTCTAACAATTTTCACATAATATTTTTTTCTACAACGTCCGACCCCCTCCCCCCCAAAAAAAAGAGTGATCACCAAAATTCCGTTTAAAAAAAAAAAGGTGATTTCATTTTTACCGCTTTAATGTAACAAAAAATTAATTTAAGAAAAAAAAAAAAATTTTTTTTTTTTTTTAAAGGAATTGAAAACCGTGAACCTCGCGCCCGCATAAATGTTTTCAAGGAAAACCATGACCCGGAAAAATTTTAAAAAAAAAAAAAACTCGTGGGTAGTTTTAAATAAAATAGTGTTACTTGCTAACAACTTTAACTTTATACATTTCGTGGTTGTATCCCCCAAAAAATTCCCCCCCCCCGTTTGTTTAAACAATTAAAAAATTATTTAATTATCAATAATCGATTATTACCTATAATTAATTAATTAATTAATTTTTAAAAATTTTTTATCACGAGTCGCAAAAATACGAAAAAAAAAAAAAAAAAAGGTACAAACTCCATATTGTACTCTGTCAAAGTTCAAGTTTTTAAATATTTATTATAATTCAATCGAAAAAATAATCGTGAGATGTTCAACCTTGCGAACGCCATTGTTTATTATTATTATTATTATTATTGATACATTATATATTTTTTTATTTACGAATATATATATTTTACATCCGCCGAAATTGAGGTTTAAATTTCAATTTATACCGTTAATAATAATAATAATATATGTTACGTAACGTAATAATGATTTATTATTATTATTATTATTATTATTATTATATCAGATATATACATATATTACACATATCAAATAAATAATTGATTTTTTGACGTCAGAGCCGTGACACACACACACACACGAGGGCGTAACGATAAAATAATAAAAGGGTAGACGTGGTAGTGGTGGTGGTGGTGGTAGGAAACGGAAATACCGATTGTAATAATCCTTGGAATCGAAATTTATTTTTTAATTGTATATACATCGTCCTCCATTTTAATAATAATAATAGTAAACGTGAATTCGTTCGCCGAACGGGAAGATTTGAATCACCCTAGAGGAACGATAATTTAGAGGAGGAGAAGGAGGAGAAGAGGTGAAGAAAAAGAAAGAATTTTAAATATCTCGTGACTTTTCACACCTCGAACAAATAGAAATCGATGGAATGTATTTAAAAAAAAAAAAAAAAATGAAAATTTTGCAATTATCAAAATGCCATCACGATGCGAACGAATGCGTGATAAGAGCAAAATAGTAATAACGGCAGCACACAAATGAGTTTTTTTTTTTTTTTTAAATTCTGATACGTATTAGAGAAAGGGGGAAAGAGGGGGAAGTGGGGGGGAGGCGGGCCAAAGGGGAGTGAAGAAAGGAAGACATATTTATATTTTCCGGTTCATAAATCAATTTTTTTTTTTAAATAAAACTCGTTCGCGTTTTTTTTTTTAAACCATTCACGCATAAAAAGAAAAATTTTTAATATTATTATTATTATTATTTATATGAGGAGAAATGAGAAAGAGATAGAAAGAGAGAGAGAGAGAGAGAGAGAAAGAGGAGGGTAATGAATGTTAAGACTATTAATTTTTTTTTTTCTTATTATTATTAAGATTACTAGATTTCTTTTACGGATCAATTATTCGAAAGTATATTAAATGTATCCGGGCAAACACGCATGCACGCGCATAACACACGCACTCACACACTTACACACGCACGCACGCGTTGAATAAAAAACATATATATAATTTCAATTATCACACGTGCGGTTTCAATAATAATAATAATAATAATAATAATACCAAAACAAAAGAAAGTTGCACGAAAAACAACAAAAAAAAAAAATCCGAAAAAAAGAAAACCGGAAATTTGATTTATAATAATTTTTTTTTTAACTTACCCAACAACGATAAGATTTTCTCCAGCCAGCATTTTCCTCCTTCCATTTTTCCAGACATGATGATAATAATAATAATAATCTTTTGATATTTTCATAACGATTTTATCTTCGTTTTATTTTTTTGCACTCTGATAATTCAACCGAAGGTATCCAACCTTAAAAAAAAAAAAAATAATAATAATAAATTCACGTTTTTCGTATTTTCACGTTCGAGCTTTTACAGGTATATATTATTATTATTATTATTAATATTATTAAATTTTTCCGCCTTTGAAAGAAAATTTCTACGGGTTATAACGTTTTAAACGTCTTATCGAAAATTTAAAATCGTGATGATGACTTTGTATAATTAAATGAAAAGACATTTGACTCACGGTGACCCATTTTTTTTTTTTTTTTTTTTTATATTCATTGTTAATCGAAATTTAGTTAATTATCGATCAATCGATCTATCGATCGATAGATCGATAGATTGAATATTACCTTCGACGTAACAATAAATGACATATTTATTCCATGATAATTGTTTTTAGTTTTTTAATTGATGCTTTTGTTTCACGATTGTTTGTATATATTTTCCTTCCTCCTTTCCCCCTCCCCCCCTCTTTTTTGTCCTTCTCATAGGGTAATAATAATAATAATAATAATAATAATAATTTGAAAATGACTTTGACTAAAAATGAAACAAATTAAAAAAATTAAATATAGAATTTTTGCAGACCCGCCCAAAATGTTTTTTTTTTTTCTCTCTTATTGTATTTTTATCCTTAATTTTTTTTTCGAGGATTAAAGGCACAAGGTCGTAAAAGGCTTTAACACACGCACACGCACACACACACACACACACTTTTTAAATTTTCTGCTTCGTTAGTATAACAAAAAAAAAAAATAAAATAAAAAATTATTGCGTCACTTACCATCGATCGATTGGTCCGTGACATTGCATATAAATTTGTCAAAAAAAAAACTGGAACGGTTAATATTAAAAAACACGGCTAATAGCTTTCTTTTCTCCACCATTTTTTTTTTTTTTCACACCTGAAGAACTAATAACCTTGATGAACCTGTAACATATAATTTTTATTTTATTTTATTTTATTTATTTACTTGAAATTAAAATATCAAAATAAAATCCATGAAATGAAAACTTATGATATACATTCATCGGTCAAATACTTTTAGATATGATTTTTTAAATAAAGAAACCGAATAATCTGGTTTAGCAACTGTCTGAATAATAATAATAATAATAATAATAATTAGTTCAACGTGACATTCCTGACGATTAAATATTCGCCCTCCTTTTCTCACCTTCTTTTTTTTTCAAGTTTACAATTACAGAACTAAATTAACTAAAGTTATTAAAAAAAAAAAAAAAAATGCGTCGTCGTGATTGTTTCTTTATTAACATGAAAAAAAAAAAATCATCATCATCATTATCATCATCATCATCATCATCGTCGTCATCATTACCGAAAGAAATGTTTTTTTTTTTTTTTTTTTAATTATTACTCGGGGGAAAGTATAATAATAATAATAATGAATGATTTAAAAAAAAAATTTTTTTTTTTTTTTTTTTATTACTCATTGCCCGAACGAAATATGTATCCCCTTTGAAATTTCCCCGTTTTTTTTTTTTTGTAAAAATAATAATAATAATAAAATATAAATAATAACAATGATAATAATAATAATTTGTGGCGTGTTGATGTTGTCGATTGGTAACCGCCTGATATTTTTTAAAGTATGCATTTTAACATTTATAAACGTTATTAAAAAAACATAAGTTGTAAATTATATGGCGTGGATTTTTTTTGGTTTTTTGTGAATATAAATCGGTCATTAAATAAAAATAATATTTTTTAAATAATTCATTTATTTATCCAGAAGTATGGATCACGTTT
>NW_002987858.1:183726-190054 GCF_000006295.1 Pediculus humanus corporis | reverse complement strand
TTTGTTTTCAGATCGATCGTCAATTTAAAATCACATGAAGAAAAGAAAAAAAAGTTTAATTCAGAAAAAAATTTTTTTTTTTAACGATAAAAATGAAGTAAAAAATTTTCAAATGAATTAAAAAAAAAAAAAAAAAATGGACGCAACCCAAACCTACATTCAAAACGCGGGAGCTCCAAAAGCGGGCGCTGAGTCAGCTTTTTTCGATTTTGTCGATGCCACTGAAAATAATTACAACAAATCAATGAAATCCTTGGGTGTGTACATCGAACAAAACAACAACGAAAACGACGTCAAACCGCCTCATAATAATGTCAAAGATTGCGGAATGAACAACAATATTAATTTTGAAAATTCAATTTTTTGGAACGATAAGGAAAGTATTAAAATAGAAACCGGAATACTCGATGATATAAACACGTGGAACGATTGGGGGGAAAGTAAAAACGTTCAAGAACAAAATACCGATGGTGCTGTGTATACTCTAACGGTTCTCAATTCGAATGACAATTGGTACAAGGCTCCGGAAAAGGTGAAAAAACCGGATAATTTAGACATCGATTCCTTTTTAAACATCATTCCAGAAACGGAAACGAACGAACAACACAATTATTATTATCAGGAATACCCTCAACAACAACAACCGCAGCACAACGGATTCAACGAAGCAAAAGATGTTCCTATGAGTCCCGTCGTGAATAACAACGACTGGAAAGCGACAAACAACAACGTCAACGATTCACTTTTACGTAACGCTTTACAGGGAAAAGGAAGCTTTCAAAAAAATTACCCGATGTGTAAGAAAACCGTTCGCGAGGACAACAGCGTTCAATACGTGGAATCATCGCAACTCATGATGAATCCGCAGTCGTATCCTATCGAGGAAAACAGTACAAATAATATTGATGAAATATTAGGTCTCTCAACGATGGAAGCATTCAACGACGATTACGAAAAAATAAAAAAAATCGCGAACGAAGTCGCAGACTGTGCCAAGTTTTCAATGAACGAACTACCCATGTGCAGTAACGACATGTTCATGATGCCCGGTAATAACGTAGATAATTTATTAATGGACAACAGGGTGAATCACATACAAAACAATACAATAACACAAGGGAAGTGCGTTAATAAAAAATACAATAAAAAAAATGTGAGCAATGTGAACGTGAAACCGAACAGCAACGGAGCCAGAAAAGAACGGTCTCTTCACTATTGCTCAATATGTTCGAAAGGTTTCAAAGACAAATATTCGGTCAACGTTCACGTGAGAACTCATACGGGAGAAAAACCGTTCACGTGTAATCTTTGCGGTAAAAGCTTTCGTCAAAAAGCTCATTTGGCGAAACATTATCAAACGCATTTAGCACAATCGCAAAAACACATAGGCAACGGTAGTAATAATAGTAATAGTAGTAACAGTAGCGGAAGTAGTACGTCACATTCAAAATCAAGGTCTCACAAAGTTTTGCCTCCGGAACAACATCGGTAGTCGTGTAAATTAATCACTTTGTCGACTCAAATTTAAAATCAATGGGGGGGGGGAAAAAAGGTGAAGAGACGAGAGGAGAGTAAAAACGAAAATTTTACAAGGAAGCGCCCCGAAAAAAAAAAAAAAAAATTTATCTTCTGCTAATTACGAAACATTTCCGTTCTATTAAATGAGGGCATTTTCATTGCAACGAATACCGTCCAATTTGCTCATTTTTTTTATTTTGTTAGGGGAAAGTTATGTTTGTTTGTCGTACAGAATAACCCAAAATTCTTTTTACGTGTTTGTCCAATTTTGGTTTGTAGTAACAAACAATAAAAGTTTGCTTGAACTACGTTGTTCGTTATTTTTACCACTTTTTGTTTATACGGAAGTGTATATTGCGACATTAAAAAAAGGCGCTGACCGTCAAATATCACACGTTAGAATTCACAACAAACAAAATTCAGGCTCTCTTAACACAGGCTTTGTTCAATTTAATTGTTTTTACAACAATTGAAGGTTTACATTACGTGAATGAAAGGGTATTTTAGGTACAACAACAACAACAACGGAAAAAAAGGGAATTTTTTATTACTCGAACCCCCTTGAGCATTTTTTTAAAAAAAAAAAAAAAATTTTGCAATATCGATAATCATTGCAAAAAAAAAAAAAAACCAAAACCGTAACAACATTAAAATTTATATTTTTTAATTTCAACAGTTAAGGTTTTTTTTTTTTTTTTCGATTTCGAAACTATTTTTAATCCCTTAAGGTATTCTTAAATCCGAATAAGGCACGTTTCATAAAAGTAATAATACTAATAATAATTACTATGAGCAAAAAAAAAAAAAAATTCACTTTTTTTTCATTATTATTAATATTTTCGCGGTTGTTGTTGTTGTTGTTGTTGCCTAAAACGTTCGTTTTGGAAATTTTATACATATATATTCCGTCCATCATCGTCTTACTACATCAAATATCAATCATTAATTATTACAAATGATAATTGAGTGATAAGACAGACAATCTTCTTATAAAAAAAAAAAAGAAAAGGTAATAATTAAGTAATAAAAATTGGACAAGCACATTTACCTCTAACCGTAAAAAGATCTCTTTTTTTAACAAAAAAAAATAACAAACAGGTTGTCGTCTTACTAAATTCATACTTAAAAACGATCGGATGTTAATAATAATAATAATAATAATAAACATAAATAAAATTTATTAAAATAAAAACAATTTTTTTTGTTGTTGTTAATAAACACGTTACTTTCTTATTACCCCCCTGCAGAGTGTGTAACGTTCAAAAAAAAATTAATTAACACGTTATGTAATAACAAATTATGATAATGATGATTATGATTATTTTTTATGATGGGCAGGTACCACCAATAATTTATTTATTTATTTTTTATTCTAATCAATAAATAAAAGTATTATTATTATTATTGTTATTTTTAAAAATTTTATCCGATCGTTTTTTTTTTTTAGTTAAAAAAATTTAAAAAAAAAAAAAAAAATGTTGTTAATTTGTTTGTTTGTTTGTTTTTCTTTTAAACAAAATTTATTATTATTTTTTTTTTTAATTTGTTTAAATATTTATTTATTATTTATTTATAAAAACGATGATAACGTTTAATTATAATAATAATAATTCGGTTGTTTTAATTTTTAAAATAAAATCTACTACTTTTACTACTACTACTACTACTACTACTATCATTACTTTCATGTAAACGAAAGGTTGTAAAATCAGGTTAACAACCTTTTTTTTTTTTTTTTTTTTGGTTGTTGTCGTCGTTGTCAATTAATACGAGATTATACACTTAATTAAATTAATTATAAAAAAAAAAAAAAATAATAATAATATGTTAATAATTATATTTAAAAAAAAAAAATTATTATTTCTTACTTGTGTTTATTTGTACAGAGTGCCTTTTGTTATTCATTCATTTGTTATCCTTTTTGATAAATTTTCTACTTTTAAAACATGTTGAGAATGATCACTCTCACATCAATACCAAATGAGTGATAAGAAAAAACATTTGAATATTTATTAAAGTTTATTCGATTGAATCTGTAAATACATAATAAATATTATTTAATTATCATTCACATATGGTTTTATATAATTAATTATGCAAACAATGTTAATCAATCAAAAGAAATTAAAATTATTTATGTATTCATTATATATATATATATATAGAGAGAGAGAAAGAGAGATAGAGATAGAGAGATAAATGAATAATTTTGTGCTGTGAATCTGTGATAAAATAATAATAAACACAACACCATATTTGAATGATAATAAATTAAAAAATATTATTGTTTGTTTTACTAAAAAAAAAAAAAAAGAATGACAAAAAAATAATAATGTTATATGTTTGTCGGTATTATTTTTTAATAATTGTAAAAAACATGCAAACAAACACACAACATACACGAACATGAAAGTGTGTGTGTGTGTTGTGTGTATGTATGTATATTTATGTAAATCAATTTTTAAAAACTTATCGATTTGAAATTGTTTGTAATTAAAAAAAAAATATATATATATATATATATATATATGTTGCTGCCATTTATTGATATTAGTTTTTTAAAAAAAAATTATTATTTTTTTTAATTTTAGTGTATAATCTGTTGATTTTTTAAAAATTTTATTTTATTTTTAATATATGAATAAAATTTTTTTTTTTTTTTTGGTTAATTTAAATTAATAGTTTAATAGTTGTTAGATATTCTATAGTTTCTTTTTTTATTTTTGTTTTCATTGTTTTAATGTATTTGATGTATCGAGTGGATTGCCCTGACAATTTTTTTTCACTATTCGAATACATAATGGATTCAAGAGAGCATTGTGTGAATATTAATTATATATATATATATATATTTTTTTTTTTCTTTTTGCTTCATCATGTTTAAATTAATTTGTTTTTAAAAGTTAATTATGAGAAATTTTATTATTATTGTTAATTCATTATCAAAAAAAAAAAAATTTTAATTGAAGTTGTGTCAAACGATTAAACATTTAAGTTTTGTTGCATAATTTTTACAAATTGGTAACCTTTGGTTTGTGATTTACTATGAAAACTATTATTATTTCAGGTCAATAATTGAAAAAAATATAATAAAAGAATTTAAATAAGTAATATCATGTGAAAAAAAATATACAACAGGAGTATTGCAAACATATTATGTATACTTATTAGAAAAAAAAATTGCATTCAACTTGTAGTGTTGGATATAAAACAAGTATTTTATGTTTCAACATGAAAATTATTGAAAGCTAATAAAACATAATTATATTTTTTTTTTTTAAATTGCGTTAAAATTATATTGCAAAACTTTATTTTTTTTAAAATTTTACTCTATTTTAAAAATCTTTTTTTTCATTATTGGTAATCAGAAATAATTAAATAATTTTTATAACCCTAAATGGTATTATTTTTTATATGAAGCAAAATACAAGTGTTACTTTTGGTTTTTGTCTTTCACATAATTCCAAATTTGTGATGTTATTATGCAACAAAAAATAAATAAAATCAATGCAATATTATTAAACTTTAAGAAATATTAAATTAAGAAAATGAAAATTAAAAAATTCTAATAAATTTACATGATTATTCCAGGATGTGAATTTCTGTAAACAACCGATAAATCCGACATTTTCGAACGTGCGACAGTTAGAAAATTCAAATTCAAATTTTCAACCAATCAAAAAATTAGAATTTTGAAAAAGTAAAGGGACAAGGGTGACATCTACGGACAAAAAATGTATTATTTTAAAAACCGTTGAAAATGAATTTTCTATATGCATCCAACGGACAAAAATTTTAAAATTTAATAAAAAAAAAAATATCATCTGCGTTTGCTTTACGTTAATTAAATACGATAGTCAGCAATTTAAAAAAAAGATGTGTAATAATTTAATAAAAATTAGGCTTTATTGAATGAATTTAAACGTTAAATTACTTCCGACGTGAATGTAAACAAAACACAATATTGTTTTTAAAACAGACAAATTCAAAACATTTACCTGACCTTCTTGAACTATCCTTCCTGTTATATTAATTATTAATAAATAAATATTTTATTTAATGCAACAAAACTTATTTAAGGTTAATAAATTAAATCAAAACATGGGGGCTCATCCAAAACAAAAACAAAAATCAGGATGTAATGTAAATCCTAACTTGCAAATTTTTCCTATTCCTTATTTTTTTTTTTTTAAATAAAAATTTATTTAAATAATTTATTAAAAAAAGAAATGATTCCTTTACTCTCTCTCTCTCTCTCTCTCTCTCTCTCTCTCTCTTCTCTTTCAAAAAAAAAAAAAAAAATCACATAATATATGTTGACCAGTCCAAAAGATACTCATAAAAAATTAAAAGTATTCCTTAGGTGCCTTTTCTTATTATAATTATTATTATCATCATTTTTTTCGTGTGTAAAAAAAAAGGTATCCGAAATAAATTTGTTATTATTATTATTATTATTTGTTAATAATAAATTAATCGTACTGTGACTTGCTTGTAAATTAAGTTTATTATTATTATTATTTTATATAAATGTATATGTATTAGATTGTAATTTTTCCTTTTTTTTTTCTTGTAAGATTTATTATTATTATTATTATTATTATTATTATTATTATTAAAATTATATCGATCGATGATTTTATCGATGAATGAAAATAATAATATAAAAATATTTTTTATTTTGTATTTATTTAAAAAAAAAAATTTTTTTCTCATTCACTTTCTTTTTTCATCATTTGATAATAATAAATTCGTGATGAATACGTCATAATTTTGATATATTTATGACGTCACATACGTTTAAAAAAAA
>NW_002987858.1:182159-183706 GCF_000006295.1 Pediculus humanus corporis | reverse complement strand
GTTTGAATATTTTCGAAATGTAAATAATAATAATAATATTTATTATTAAAACGGGGATGCCTTGAGGATTTTTATACATGAAAAAAAAAAAAAAAATTCCGTTCGATTTATTTATTATAAAAAAAAAAAATTTATTTTTTTATTTATTTATTTACATAATATCTATTAATTAACTTTTTCTTTTTCTTTTTAATAATAATAAATTTAATTAATTTAATGAATCCTTTTAAAAATTATTTTATCATTATTATTATTATTATTTATTAATCGATCCGACAAACGACCCGAATAAATTTTACAGTTTTTTTTTTATTTATTTATTTATTAATATTTTTTTTTTTATAATTTGAAAATTAATGAATTATTTTAAAGTTAATAATGAATAAATAAATAAAAAAAAAATTTGATTTATTATCATTATTATTTTTTTTTTTTTTAATAAAATTTTGAAATTTTTTTTTTTTTTTTGGCATCGAAACATTTCATTTTTTTTATGTTTGATGTTTTTTGTGAATGTGTATAAATTTTTACGTGCGCGTATTATAAATTATAAATAAAATGAACAAACAACAAATTTTAACAAACGACAAACGACAAACATTTAAAAAAAATATGATTAATTTTATAAGAATCTTGAAATGATTTTTTTTTTGTTGCATATTATTATATTTTATTTGTAAAAAAAAAAAAATAATTCATTTGGTTGTTTGTTTATAAATAATATGTATAAAATTAAATTTAAAGGTACCTGTTAAAACAAATGCAAATGCGTACCTGAATCGATTGCGCAATGAGCGGGGCAAATAATAATACAAACAGGTTTTTTTTTTAAAATGTATAAAAATAAAAGTGAACCTAGATAGTCGTCCGATTTACAAATTGATTATATCTATAAAAAAAAAAAAATATTGATAATTAATGTAAGTCGGTCCCGCCCCGCCCCCTCAAAAAAATCGTCGTACCACAAAAAAATAAATAAATTTTCTTCTTACACGACATTTTAATTATTCGATAATAATAAAATGCACGAATATCCGATTTATAATAACCGAAATAAATCGATTGTTTTTGCATAGACTATCCCATTTCTAATAGTAGGAGATTTAAAATTTACCAATGGAATATACACATTGATCCGCCATATTGTTTTTTTTTTTTTTTTTTAGGTTTCATTGCCGTACCTGATTATCTATCCTAATCATTATTATATAAGAAAACTTTGAGTTTCACTTGTTCTGTGTTTTATTCCCGGCTTAACCAGAGAACAATCAACATGGCCAATTTTTTCATCGGTTTTTTCATTTTATTAACGGCAAATTTTGCATCTTCTGCTACGGTTAAACAGGAATCAACAACGACACATTTACGTAAGTATTATTATCATTCATTACCTTCTTTTTTTTTATTACTATCTCTCTCTCTCTCTCTCTCTCTCTCTTTCTTTCTCTAAATTATTACTTAAAAACTTATTAAAAAAAAAAAAAAATTATGATTGACGATTTATTATTGTTATTATTATTATTATCGGGTACGTAACACCGGAAGGT
>NW_002987858.1:170179-181531 GCF_000006295.1 Pediculus humanus corporis | reverse complement strand
AAAAATTAATAAGATCGTGTGTTGTTTATTTTTTTCTTTCGTTACGAAAAAAAATTACTCATTATTACTCTATGACATAGAGTAATAAATTACGTGGTAATTTTAAAAAAAAGAAAATTTTCAGTGATAAACAATCGTAAATAAATGAAAATAATAATAATAATAACGATAATAAATTGATTATTCGAAAAGGTGAAAGTGAAAATCGTCGTGAATTTTTTTTCTTTTTTTTTAATCGGGCGGGAAAGGAGGGTGGTAGAGGGGTAGTGGGGAAGGGATGAAAAAGGGTAATTTTTTTTAACGTAATACATAAAACAAACACGAATTAATTTAATATTTATGGGGCAAGGAGAGAATCGTAAGAAAAGAAATTTCTAAGAATTTTTAAAAATTCTAGGAAAATTTTTTGTTTTTGTTTTTTTCCCGGAATAGAAAAACCTTGAGGGTGTTTAAAAAGTTCATTGACCCTTTAGAATTTATTTACTTGTTTGTTTATAAAGCAGACTCGTTATTACGATAACAAAAAAAAAAAAAAAACAAAATAGACGTTCTCCAGTGAGTGTAAATCGAACTGGAGAAAATGTCAAGATGATTTTACTTATTTGGTTGTGTTCCTCGCGAGTTTTTTTTTTTTTTTTTGGATTTCATAAAAACACGTTAAAACCACGTGTCGGAAACCAAGGCGAACGTGGAAAAAAACCACGACATTTTTTTTATTTTTATTTTTACCGGTTAATGGATTGTCGTGTCGTTGTCGTTGTTGTTGTTGTTTTTTTACAAATAAAAAACTTTTTTTGTGTAAATGCCCCCCAGTGGAAAGATACGATAGTTAAATTTTCCATTTCGAAAAAAAAAAAACTCGAATCCCTCGGGTCGCGTTTTTAACAAAAATTTTTTTTTTTTTTTTGACTAAAAAACTTGCTTTTCTAAACTTTTTTATACTTCAGGGACGCGATGATTTTAATTAATTATTATCATCATTATTATTATCATAATTTCTTTCATTATTGTCATTTCCAGTTTTATTATTGAATGAATGAATGAATGAAAGAATTTTGAAATTTTTTTTTCCTTATCAATCTACATAAATATATAATCAACGTCAATTATTACGAAATTTTTTTTTTTTCAAATTTCCGTTTTTAATTTTAATTGTTTTTAATTTACACGTGTACGCGCACGCACGCACACGCACACACACGCAAACACGTTCTAAAAAAAATTAATAATCATTACTTGGGGAGAAAAAAAAAATTTTTTTAAATTACGGTTATGTTTAATTACGATAACGAATAATTTTTAATCATCACTATTATCATCATCATCATAAAGCGGCCATTTTTTTTTGAACGATAAAAAAATAAAATAAAAAATTATTAATTAAAAAATGAATAATTTAAAATCAAATATAAGTAAATAAATAAAAAATTGCAAAACTTTTATTTATTTATTTAATTTTTTATCGAACGAGATTTTCACGGGGTGGATGATTTTCGATGATGATAGTAATAATAATACCTGAAATGAATGCCTTAAAAAAATTCCGACGAGTACCTTAGAAGGTTTCGTTGCGTACAAAAGTGAAAATAATAATATTAATAATAATAATAATAATTTGATAAATAAGGATAAGGAGAATTATTCGAAAAGTTGAATGGATTTTTTTAAAATTGCAATTAAAAATTTTTTTATTAAAATAATAATAATAATTACGGGTAATAAATAAAAAATTCGAGAGTGGGAGAGTGGGAGAAAAAACAAAAAATTGGGGAGAGATGGTGGGGGTGGGGGGATAAAAATTAATAATAAAATTTTAAAAAAAACTTAATAATTAAATAATATTAATAAGAACTTTACGTGAACTTTGACCCTAACGATATGAATATATTCACGTAATTTTATTACCCGGTAAATATTATTATTATTATTATTATTAATCCCGAAAAAGGGGGGAGGGGAAGTTGGTATAGATTAATAATAATTTTTTTTTTTTTTTAAATAAAATTTTTTTCTTATCAACGAATTATATTTTTTTTTATTTTATTTTAATTTCCAGAACGATTCGATAAATCGATAAATCGATCGATATTAATAATAATAATAATACTTATAAGATCTGTTACTTTTTTTTCTTATCAGGTCGTTTATCAAAAAAAAAAAAAAAAAAAAAATGTTTGCAATGGGTCTCAACCGGTTATTTAAAAAAAAAAAAAAACTTGAGAAAGTAATTAAACTGGAAATTTTTTATCAGTCGATGAACTTTTTAAAATCTTTATTTTTAATAAATTAATATAACAAATCAAATTTATTTATTTTTTTTCCAGTTTTTTATTTATTAATTATTATTATTATTTATATTTTTTCCAGCGACTTACATTCAAGTTTGTCACAGAGATGAACCCAATATTGATTCTTGCGTATTAAATTCATTGAAAAAATTACATCCTTACATGGTAAAAGGTAAGTTTTTTTTTTTATTACATTTTTCCGCCATTTCTTCCCCCCTCCACCCCGATCTAAATTTTAAACCTCGGGAAAATTTTTTGTCGTTAGGCATACCCACTTTGGATATTCCACCATTGGATCCTTTTAAACTGGAAGAAACTTTACTGGAATATCACAATGGACAAATCCATGCTAAATTCGGTATAAGAGATTATTCGTTATACGGTTTAAGAGATCTTCAATATCAAAACGTCAGGTAATTTATCATCATCATTATCATTAATACGTGAAATGTCAAAATCGATAACGATAACGTTTTCCTTTTTCCAGAACTTACCTGGACGATTTAGACGATTTTAGACTTGAAATAGATGTTTTCATACCGAAAATAAAAAGCGACGGACGTTATAAATTGCAAGGGAAATTTGTCAAATCCGAATTTGGGGGAAAGGGAAATTTTAACGTGTCAATGAGTGAGTCGCGATGATGTTATACATATTATGTAAATAAATAAAAACGGAAGTGACGTAACGAAAATTTTTACAGGTAACATAAAGGCAACGTGGGCATTTACCGGATCCCAAGTTATTATTGACGGTGTAAGATACATGAAAATAAATAATTTAGACATGGAACCCGTTGTCGGTGATATGAAAGTTTACGCATCTAATTTATTTAGCGGAAACGAAGCTTTGTGTAAGGATAAAAAAATTTTTTTTGTAAATATGGCGGCGGGTGTTTATTTTTTATTTTTGACGTCTTCATTTTTTTATTTTCTAGCAAAAACGGCTTTGAGACTTTTCAATCAAAATTGGAGACTCGTTTACAAAGAACTTCTTCCGTACATAAAAAAAGATTGGGATAAAATAATGACGGAAATTGCAAATCGCGTTTTTATGAAAGTTCCATTCGATGAAATTTTCCCAACATCGTAAACGCACACCCCCGCCCCCATACTCCCCCTCTCTCTCTATCTCTATCTCTCTCTAACATTTTTTTTTTCATATAGTCTCAAGTAGGGTTGTTTTTAAATATTTATTTTTATTTAAAAAGATAAAATCATTATTTTATGTATTTATGTAAATTAACACGTAGTTTGTTATGTATTTTTTTTAATGTTTATAAATACTATAATTTTTTTTTTCTATGTATTTATAAGTCACGTGGCATAAACAAACTAGGTTCGATCCTAGTTCGGGTGTTTTTATTTTAATTTTTTTTGCACGTTTTTCCCACGTTTTTTGTTATTATTATTATTATTATTATTATTAATTTATCGTGATTTTAATAAATTATTTTTTTTAATTATCACATAAATTTATATAAATAATAGTAATGATGATAAATGAAATTAAACACTCCGCGTTATATGCCTTTTAATTAATATTATTATTATTACTATTATTATAATTATTATTTGTATTTTTTTTATCAATAATTAATTTCAAATATATTTTTTTTTATTTATTTTTTCATTTCGGTTTCCAAACAAAAAAAAAATTACATAAATTATTGATTTTATTATTATTAAATAAAATTTTCTACTTTTTTCCATTTCTCTCGCCCCCGCCTCCCGCCCTCCGTGTTCTTCCACTTCAGTCTTTTAATTATTATTTTAATTTATTTTTAATAACTTATGATTTTACGTAATAATAATAATAATAATATTTTTTGGGTATTAAAAAATTTTTTTTTTGTATTAACGGTTAGGAAAGGTTGTTGGTTGTTGTTGTTCGTAAAAGTACAAATAAAAATTTAAAAAAAAAAAATTATTAACAATAAAAATGTTTCTTTTATTATTTAAACAAACACACGCACACGCACGCGTTCGTAACGCACGCGTATTTTTTTTTTACGTAACAAAAAAAGAAAAAATCAAAAAAAATGAACGATGATGGTAGTAATGAAAAATAAATAAATTTATTTATTAATTAATTAAATTAAAAATACATATATTAACGTAAAAATAAATAAATGTATTTATGTGTAATTTTAATAAGTACATAAAATTAATTAATAATACATAATTAAACATAAATAAATGAAAAATAAAAAAGTTTATGCAATTTTGCATACATTTAGCATAATTTAAAAATAGTAAGGCGTCGCGATTAGTTTTTTTTTTTTTTTTTGAACGGATTCAATTCAATTGGATTCCGTTCGTTCTTTGATACGTTTTATCGTAACGGAATATTTCAATTCGTTTAAATAATCATCGTTTAAAAATAATTTTTTAGGATGTAAAAGGACACAATTCGAATGTGCATCGGGAGAGTTCGGGATTTCGACGAAAGGTCCACAATACGCGGTATATTCGTAAAATGCGTTCGCGGATTCGATACCTTGATTGATTTTAACTTTGTATAAATATTTTTTAGCATTTTCCCTTTCGCCTATGTAATGAACGCAAACCATAAACAAATCCTTTTGAACGTCGATCGAACATTTCCTAGTGAAATACAATTGATTTTTTTCATCGCAAACGACGGACGACACGTTAACGGAATGATCTTTAACGGCTTTTATAACGACATTATATTCTTCGTTCAAATGAACTTTTTTTATATAGGGTTGATGCATTTTTTCAAGATGTTTCCGGTAATTTAAAAAACTTATTTCCTTTTTATCACATTGTAAATGCCATATGCAACGTACCGGACGATATTCGCAATTTATTTCGTGATTGTGTATGTCGCAAGATGGCAATTCTTTGTCGCATCCGTTATTACGATTTTTACAATACATCAATATGGATTGAAACGTATCCCCGATTTGTTTCATTTGATTCATTCTTATTGATTGCAAACATTTTTGACAATTTTTATACAATTCGTTTGTTAATAAATCCTCTCGAGTTGTCATTTTCGTTGGTGACACTTCGAATATTTCACCGCACGTTTTACATTGTAAAAGATTTGTTTGTATCACGTTTCTCCCCATTCTGCCTTTTTTTTACCTTTATCGTTATTCTCTGTTAAAAACAAAAAAAACAATTATCACGCCATTTTTTATAATTATATATATATATACACACCGAACGCCCTAATTTTTTTTTTATAAAATTTACGTTGCGTAACGATTTTTTTTCCTTTTTTTTTTTTTTAAACTGCCTTTAGTCAATTTTAACCTGATTTACTTTTCTCGTCAATCCGTGTTAGCCAATCAATACATCGGTGGAATCTTTTTTTCATTTAAAAAAAAAATTTTTTTTTTTATATAATTGATTTAATAATATAGGGAGAGATTCGTTCGTTAAGAATCGTGCCGAGGTTATTATTATTATTATTACGTCATAAGGACGCTTAATAACATCAATTAATTGTCAATAAATTATTAATAAATAATTATATATATTATAAAACTCGCGTATACTTGAATTTAAAAAAAAAAAAAAAAGGATAAACGTCGCGTGTGTGTTTTTTTAGTTACAACAACAACAACAAAAACTTACCCCTTTAAATTTTTTTTATAAATTAAAATTTGGCAACATTGCAACGTTATTTAATTTTCCAATTCGTTCAGGTTTTTTTTCTTAACGCGTTATTCGAAAGCGAAATAATTTTTCGAAATTAATTATTAAAATAAAACATCAAATGACAAAAATTAACTGCCAAATAATAATAATGATGATAATGATGATGATATCTTATCACCGAGCACGATTTGATAAAATGATTTAATAATAATAATAATAATAATAATTTGGGTATCTAAGTGACGATGATGACGACGACGATAGTCTTTCTTGTATTTGTTGATGATAAAAAAAAAAAAAGAGAAATTATTAATAATAATAATAATAATTGTAAGGATGCAGAAGTGTATCACGTGCGCGTGTGCGTTCGTACATTTGGCAACGTCGATCGGAAAACAAAAACGCCGCGGATAAAAAATTTTTGGCGGTTTATTATTTACATATATCGTAAATTCGTGACGAGAAATTCTAAGAAAGAAAAATAAAAAAAGTCACAAGGTTTTTATCAATTACAATCATAATAAAATAATCATGACGTCATAAACGTTCGTTTAATTTTCATGTCATGCGCAGAAGACAAAAAAAAAATTATTATTATTATTATCAATAATAAATAATGCATTTATATTGTCGAACGTCGCGTATTTGCAAAAAAAAAAAATTTTTTATTAATATTATTATTACCTGAAAAACGCCAATTGTTTTTTTTTTTTTTCGAAGATGAGCAAAGAGAGAGAGAGAGAGATTGGAAAGAGAGAGTGTGAGAGAGAGAGAGAGATAGAAATCAAAGTTCGCGCGCGTTTCTATCCATTTAAGCGTTAATTAAATTGACCTTTTTTCAAAAAATTTAATTAATTTCTCCAGATTATTTTTTTTCCAATCGTCATTAATAAAGTTCGATTATTATTATTAACAACAACAATCGATTCGGTTTTTCCGTTTTTCTTTTCAAAAGTTTTCAACCGTGATATTTAATTAATAATAATAATAATAATAAAATTTCCGCGGTTAAAACGTTCGTTCGGTTAAATTTTTGAGAAAAAAAAAAATTCAAACAACAAACGTTAAAAGGTAAAATGAAAATTTTTTTATATTTTTTTTTTTTGGGGGGGGGGCTGTCGCAAAACGCGTATAAATTATTATTATTATTATCATCACTGATAATAATTTTGAAATTATTAGGGAAAGTAAAAAAAAAAAACAAATCGGGGAAGAAATTTATATTAAAACTTAAAAGCTGAAGAAAAAAAAGAAAATTTCGTACGTACTTTTTAAACCTCCTGGAATTTTTTTTTTCTCCAGACGTATTAGTGATAATAATGATAATAAAACGGTGGGTAAAATGTCAAAACGAATTTGATTATTCTAAATTAAAAATTAAATTTTTTTCGCGAGGATGTTAAATTGTGCGTGGTGGTAATTTTTGTGGTAATTTTAGTGGGGGTTTGAAAACAATTCCAGCCTTCCTAGAGAACGCACAAGGTTCGATTATTTAAAAAAAAAAATTTCCAGGAGATGTTGGGGTCCGAAAAAAAAAAAAATTATGACTTGGATATTTATCTCAATTTATTTATTTATTTTATATCGATTCCAGAATAAATTTCCTGGAAGAAGAGGGGAGGGAAAAAGAAAGAAAATTTCTTCTTCAGGTTAAAGAACAATTTTTTTTTTTTTTACGAAATTATTTATTATTATTATTAATATTATCGTGAACGTTTTTAACATATTATTCTTATATAAATTTTTAACGTGCTTAAAAATGTCGTGTCAGCAGACACAATAAAACAAATTTTTTTCGTTTTTAAGGTCCATTACCCGACAAAATCGATTTCCCGACTCGCAAAAAAAAAAAAATTTTATTTCGTTTATGCATTTGAAATAATAATAATAGTAATAGTTTTTTTGGCAGACTACGGATCCCCAATAAAATAATAATAATAATAATTTTGTTGTTGTTGACATTTTCAAGGTTTTTATCGTTAGGCATAATCATCAAAAAGCCTAAAAAAATTTTTTTTTATATCATCGACTCGCGCGTCACGTCGTTGCACATTTTTTTTTTTACCATCTTCACGTTATTATTATCATTATAACTATTTTTTCTTTTTTTAGCTAATGCCACGTCATTTTATTTTAAATATTCTATCAATCCGTAGATTTATTATTATTTACCGGGCGAAAAAACACACAAAATTTTTTACGAGCGAGCTTTGATATTATTTACAAAAAATGCGTTTTTCATTTTCTTCCAAGAATAATATTAATATTATTATTGACTATAAAAATTATTATTATTATTATTATTATTATTATTACTATTGAACTTGACCTCATAAAACTTTGTAACTTTAAATAAATTTAATAATAATAATAATAAGAAGAAGAAGAAGAAGAATAAAAAAAAAATTTTTTTTTTCATTTACGCATCGTTTTATTAATAAAAAAAAGGTATACGTAAGTTAAACATTACATTTTATTAATTATTATTATGATTATTATTATTATCATTATTATCATTTTTTAACGCGCGCGTGTTCGTTTAAATATTTATTTAAATGAAAAGAAAAAAAAAAACTTATTTCGACGTAAAGTCTACGTAAACACAATAATAAAAATTTAATTTGTTTTTCTTTCTCTTTCTCTCTCTCTCCCCCCTCTTCCCCCTCTCTCAAACGCCGCCATTTAATATCATTATTATCATCGGGTGTTTACAATAATTAATAATAATAATAAAAGGTTTAAATGTTTTCACGCTTGGAAATAATAAATAAGAGGATAAAAAAAAAAAATAGTACGCGTTAATAATAATTATTTTTTTTCTGTAAACTTACAATACGCATGCGTAATTATTGAAATGGGGGAGGGGAGAGAGGGGGAAGGAGGGCAGGTACGAGAGCGTGTTAAACCTCTCTTGTAAAAATTATTATTATTTTTTTTTTTAATAATAATAAAACTCACTATAGAGTTTGAAATAAAAAAAAATTCCGGGTTGGAAAACTCGCACGTTTTATTCGCGATTGGTTCGTTTGGAAAAACAAAAAAAAATTATAAACAAACCTTGGGGGGATGCCCTTGAATCGACGTGAGTGAAAAAAAAAAATTTTTTTTTTAGTAAAAAAAAAATTCCACGAGCTTTTTTTTGTAGGTTCTACCTTAAAAAAACTTGAATTAAACCTAGTCGAACGCCATCTTTCCTCATATTTTTTTTTATTATCATTTTTGTTTGTTTTCGGTTGTTTTCTCCGTGTGCGTGTGTGTATGTGTGTTTTGTTAAGAAAAACGACGAATTTTCCGACGCGTTTTTTTTCTTTTTAAAATCCTCTTATTCTATTATTATTATTATCATTTCAGGTACATAACGTAAAATTTTTTTTAGTTAATTTTTTTAAAAGTCGAAAATGTTCTCCGCGGTTTGTTATGGAAAATTCAAAACGAATTTTTTCCAACTCTCGAACTTTTCATTATATAATATTTTATCATCATTATTATTATTATTAATTTTATCGATCGACGTTCGATCTTTGGAAATTGATTTTATCGGTGCCGATAAATTACGACTCGTCACGGAACGTGAGTATTTATTATTATTATTATTATTTATACTTATATATATAAGCATCGACGTCGTGGGTGAGGCTACGTACCATACGTCATTTACCCCCACCTCACTCTTCTTATCCTATAATAATTATTATTATTATTGTTGTTTTTCCAGCGAAATATTTAAACGTCTGTCATAGGAAAGATGAAAAAATAAACGATTGCATAAAATCATCTCTGGAAAAATTTATGAAAAGCGTCAATTCCGGTAAAAATCCATGACAAAATCATAAATAATAATGATGATAATGATGATTAAATGCTTTTCAGGTTTGAGCGAATACGTATTACCAAGCATAGACCCGATAAAAATACCATACCTGGAAATAGAAAAAGGTTCCGGAAATATAAGTTTAAACGTCGATATAAAAAATTTAAATATATACGGTTTTAATAAATTAATAATTAATTCCGTCAGGTACGTTATGTATGTACATACATAAGTTTATTAATTTATTTAAAGGACTTATTAAAATTAATTTCCTTATTTACGAGGATCATGGAAAATTCCATGAACGCGCCATCTTACGGTATTTAAATAAAATATAGGAAATAAATAAATAGGGAAAGTAAAAAAATTCAAGGTTCGCGCCGAAAAAAAAAATAAATAAATAAATAAATTTTATTTATTTATAGAAAATGATTATGTCATAATTTATTTATTTATTGATTTATTAATTTTAGATCGGATTTAATAGAAAATAAATTTGAAATATCAATGAAAATCCCATATATCGACACGAGTGGACAATTCAATTCAAAAGGTGGAATTTATTTTTTTCCCATTTCCGGTCAAGGTGATTTTTCATTTAATTTAACCGACGTGTCAACAGTATTGATCGTGCATTTAGGATTGCAAACAAACGAATTCGGTTTGTCTTATTTTACCGTTGAAAAATGCGACATGGTACTTTTACCCGGTGATATAAATGCACACTTTAACGAATTCATTGACGGCGATAATAAAATTGGTATGATATTTTAATTTATCATCATTATTATCATCATCATCATCATCATTATCATTATCGTTATGGATAACTCGCAAAAAAGCCGTTTTAAAAAAAAAATGGTTGAGAAGATGGGTGGGAAAAGAAAAAAAAGAAAGAAAATAAATCCAACGAATTTTTAAACGTGTTTATTTTTATTTCGTGACGTCACAAATCGAGACGTCACACGTGTCGCGTGTGTCGTGTGACGTCATAATGGAAAATTTTTTTAAAATTACTATTTGAAGAATTTAAATAATCGAAAGCGATGTAGTAAACAGCGAGAAAATTTGTAACCGTCATCTTCATAGTCATCATCATCATCCTTTCCGCCGCCATTTTATTTCCCCCCCCCCCGTATGATTACCGACGCCATTTTGTTTTTGTATTTTCCAGGTGAAGCATTAAATGATTTTTTCAATTCGAACGCTCACGAAATATTCGAAAGCATAAAACCGCAAATATTTAATATATTTTCGAAAATTGCAAATGCGATTGCGAGCGAAGTACTCAGCAGACATCCGGCGAAAACTTTGCTACCGGATTGAAACTGGAAAAAAAAGATGATGATAATAATAATAATAATAATAATAATAATAATAATAATAATCGCAGTGAAAAAATCGTTTTAATAATGATAATAAGTTACGTATACGAGAGAGAGAGAGAAAAAAAAACAAAAAAATAAAATAATTATTTATTTATTTACTGTTTAACTATTGCCACGTTTTCCCCTCCCCTTCCCCTCCCTTTTTCCTCCCCTCTCCTCTCTACTCTCCTCGAGGGTTTACCTCCCTTCGGGTCATTTAAATTAATTGACCCATAAATCTATTTACCTATTTT
>NW_002987858.1:145050-170062 GCF_000006295.1 Pediculus humanus corporis | reverse complement strand
ATAATGATGATGATGATGATGATGATGATGATGATGATGATGATAATAAATTTTTTTGGGTACGACATTGGAACGTGCGGAAACATGTTGGCGAATCGCGGAAGGTAAAAAATTCGGTGGTACGAATCAATCCCGAATTTTTTCTTTAATTTATTTATTTTTTCCCCTAGGGGGGATGGGAGTTGGGGGGAAGAAAGCGGGGGAGTAAGAAGTAAAAAATCATCTTTCGAAACGGGTCGTTGTTATTTTTTTAACGGTTAAAATTAAAAATAATTTTTTTTTTTGATTTGATTTGTCGACTATGTAAATATTCGAAAAAAAAGTTACAAAACTAGATAAAATTTTATTATTATTATTATTTATTTGGGGGGTCAATAACCTTATTAAAATTTATTTATTTAAAAAAAAAGGTTAAATTTTTAACGGTTTTTTATTGTGTAACGACATTTTTTTTTATTATACAAAAAAAATTCGTAATGGAGATTTTTATTAAAAAATCGTCACCGTCGTCGCCATCGCCGCCGTCGCAATTCTCATCATCATCATCATCATCATCATTTACGCAGTCGCGATGATAATAATAATAATAATAATTATCATGATTTTACGTAAGTAATGAGGAAAGTAAAGGGCAACCGCATGAAGTTTATTAAATTCAAGGTGGTTATAAATGCAATTTTAATTTTTTTTTTTTTTTTACGTTAATAAATTATATATTATGTACATTATTATTTAATAAATCGATGACGTGGACAATCGTTTATTTAAATAATTAATTTTTTATAATTTTATCCTTTATTTAATAATAATAATACTCAATAACACCGAGAAGTGAGTGAAAAAAAAAAAAAAAAATCGAAAGAGAATACAAATACATACATAAATTTTTATTTATTAATAAATAACAAATAAATTTATTTAATCGAAGGTTATGTATGCACTTATTTACATAAATGTACATAATATAAAAAAAAAAAAATTAATTACTTTCGAAATGAGAGGGGGGTGGGGAAATAATGATGATTGTTAGGGGTTCGATTGATTATGACGCCGCGATTTTAGGAGGAGAAGAAGAGGAGGGGATTAAAGATGAATGACTGATTGATTGATTGAATGATCGAATGATCGATAGAAGAATCAAACGGAAGCAATTACGAAATAAAATAAAAAAAAATACCATCATGATCAATGCATCGATGACACAACCTTGAATGATCGTCCTAAGCTGAAAAAAAAAAAAAAAACGCGTAACAAGTTTTACAACTACGAAGAAACCCGCCAAGTTTTTCTTTTTTTTTTTTTTTTTTTTTTTTTTTTTTTATACGATCTATTTTAATAATATATTAGCGCCATTTTTACACAATGACAGATGTTTTGCAGTGTCAGTTTAGTTCCAGGGATTGTCGGGATCGGATCCCTCTAAATAGCAATAATAATAATAATGTACGGTAAATTTTTTTTATTTTTTATTTCGGTTTTATTACACGGTCAAGCGGAGTCTTTAAAGATTCGTAAGTTTATTTATTTATTTAATTTTTTAATTTTTTTAATTTTTTAATTTTTATTTTGTCGTTTGTTTGTTTGTTCGTTTGTCTGTTTGTATTATTATTATTTTGTATTTTTTTTTTTTTTTTAAAGCGAGTTATTTCAAACCGTGTGCAAGAACGGATCCGAATTTTAACGAATGTGCTAGAAAACATGGACAAGAATCTATACCATTTTTAATTAAAGGTAATTAATTAATTAATTAATATTTTTATGATTAATATTATTATTATTATTATTAGTATTATTATTATTTGGACTTTTTTTTGGTTTGGTTTTTTTTTTTTTTTTTTTCGATGATATGTGCGTGACTTTTATGTAATTGAAAATGCGAGGAAATTTTCGTCGTCGTCGTAGTCGCGAATTTATTAAATTTTCGAACCGGAAACACCGGAAATGACGTCATCGACTGCGAATTTTTCGTTTTTTTTTTTAATCGGACGTGTATAAAAAAGTAAGAAATGAATGGTAGATTGTAGGAATGGAAGAGGAAAAATTGGGATGGGTTTTAAAAAAAAAAAAAAAAAAAAATTGTCGTACGAGGAAATTTTCCGCGAGGAAATTTTGTGAATGGGGGGGAGGTTGGGAAATTTTTAGAGAAATTAATTTAAATCCGCTCCCACTTTGAGTTTTAACTGGAAAAACTAAAATCTATGGAGAATTTTTTTTTCGGGAAAGTATGGAAAATTTTTTTATTATCAATAAAATTTGATAACGTTTCCATGACCTGGGTTACGCACTACCAAAACAAGTCATTGCGTGCGATACGCGTGCGTTTTTTTTTTATGTCTTTCCCCCGCAAATTAAGGTTCGTTAAGTTTATTATTTATTCGTCATACGACGACGTGTAATTATCCGCTAATGATTAAATTTTCTCCTTCCACGTTCTTCCCCAAATTTTTTTTTTCGAAATAAACTTGGAAAAATGAGGGAGGAGGGAAAATTTTTAAAACAAGTATTGCTTCATCCGTCGGATTAATGACAAAGTTTATAAAATTTTTTTAAAATTTATCGTTAATTGATTAATGTCACGCACGGATTAACACGAATTTACGCACGCACACGCACTCACACACGCACCCACCTCAAGCATTTTACGATCGCTCATAAAAAAAATTTTTAAGGGTCAAAGTCGCGGCACAGTTTTTTTTTCTTTTTAAATAAAATTTTATTAAAACCTTATAATTAACTTATAATAATTATTAATTATATAAATTAATAATGATAATAGTCGATAATGATAAAAATAATAATGATGATAATGATAATGATGTTTTTTTTTTTTTTGAATTCTCAGCCAGCGAAAATAAGGATTACGAAGGTAAAGAAAAAAAATAAAAATAAAAAAAACGCACGAAAACGCGCGCGTACACACGGACGAAGACTGGAAAACTTGTTTTTTTTTTTTTTTTTTTTTTACAGTTGGCAACGTTGTTTAAAATTTAAATCCCGCATGAATATAAATAAAATAAAATAAAATAATCTTTCAAGGGGGATTCTTCTTCTCTTGACTCTCCAAAAAAATAAAAATAATTGTTTTTTTTTTCTTGGCCATCTTTCAATATCGTACCATAATAATAATATTTTACCTCTCTCTCTCTCTCTCTCTCTCTCTTCCTTTGAATTTTATATTTAAAAAATTTTTTTTGTTGAATTTTCAGGTGATAGAAAATATAAAATACCAGAATTAAATCCGTTGATTTTACCGGAATTGAACATAAATCAGGGGGAAAGTTTAAAGATAAAATTAAAAAATGCAAACATATACGGATTTAATGAAACGATCGTCGATAGTTCCAGGTTTGTTTGTCTTTTTTTTTCCAGCGGGATTTTTTTTTACTTAAAAATCTAATAATTATTATTATTATTGTCATTATGCAGTTTTGATTTCGATAATAAAAGAATCGTTATGAAATTTTCACTTCCACAAATGACGATAAAATCACATTACGAAATGTCTGGAAGAATTTTAATTCTTCCAATATCTGGAAGCGGTCCATCGTATTTAATACTACGTAAGTGTAAAACGGAAATGGTTTTTTTTATTTGTTTCTTTGTTATTCGAGAAGATAATATTTTGATTTTTTAGGCGAGTTAACGTTCACGTATGATTTCCCATACGAAATATCAAAAAAAAATGGAAAAGATTATGTGAAACCTATAAAAGGACAAATAACATACGATTTCAAAGGAATGAAATTACAATTTGATAATTTATTCAACGGTGATAAACTTTTAGGTGAGTCGTTTTTTTTTTTTTTTTCTCTTTTTATTTTCCGCCATTTACAAAAAAAAACCAACAAAAATTATAAACGATTAATTTGTAGGACCGGAAACGAATAATTTCTTAAACGAAAATTGGAAAGAGGTTAGTAAAGAATTAGGTCCTGGAGTCGCTGAAGCTTTGGCCGAAGTCGTTCATTTAATTCTTTCAAACGTATCCGATTTGGTACCTTACGACGATTTGTTTCCGGAAAAATTGTAAAATTCCTTTTAATTTTTAACACGTGCACGCACACGCACACGCACACAAGCATCATCATCACGTAATTATTTAAAAAAAAAAATATTAATTAATAAATGATAGCTAGTCTTCGTTCGTGATTTGGCTTTAAATAATAATTATTATATTTAGTTTAGAATGATGATGATGATGATGATGTCGACGTGTTAAAATGAATTAATAAAAAAATAATTTTTTTTTTTTTTTGACCAAAGTTAATTATTATTATTATTAATTTTGAGTTTTTATTGTTTAAAAAAATTGTTATTGTTAGCGTTAGCGTTAATTAAATACGAGTTTTTAATTATCGTTTTTCAAATCATAGTCATTATAATTAACTTATGTTTTTGATAAATAATTTTATTTAGTTATTATTAATAAATTTTCCGTTTGATTTCTTTCCTTTTATTAAAAAAAAAAAAAAAAGTATTTTTGTTGGTTTTGAATTGACGTGGCAGTAATAATTTAAACTTTAATTAATGATTGTTTTTAAAAAAAATAAATAATTTTTTCCCCGTTTACTTTTTTACTTTTGTGTATAAAAAATTGCACAATTTAATAATTATAAGGCGAAATTGTAATTTTTCTATATTTATTGGGTTGGCAATTGCATTGCGGGTTTCATCAAGGGTTAGTTAGTACCTGTTTTTGAGTAGGTTTACATTTTTTCGCAGAACTTTTGGTACCTTATTATTTGGTACCTTCTGTAACATTCAGTATCAATACTGAACTCTTAATTTGGGTGCGAGTAAAAGACACTTAAACATGATTGAGAGCCAAAGCGAGCGATTCCTCCACATTTTATTTTTATTTTTTTTTTTGAAAGAGTTTTATTGGCTTCACAAGCCAATAAAAAGTTGTGGGCTGTGTAGGGTGATGAAGCGTTAATAGAACGTCAGGTTCGCGAAATTCTATTCTGGAGATTTTTCTTTGAAAAATGAGGAGTGCTCTGGGTGTCCAGTAGAGGTCGATGATGACCAAAGAAAGGCCCTAATTGTTAATGATCGGCATAGTTCGACAAGGGACATTGCAAAGAAGCTAGATGTGTCACATAAGTGCCTTCAAAACTACCTACGGTGTCTTGGGTACCAAAAGAAGCTTGTTGCATAACCTTGGGGAGTGCAAGACGACTTGGTCTTTGCGATATGCTTGTTAAACGCAATGCGAATGACCCATTTTTGAAGGAAATGGTGACCGGAGATAAAAAGTGGGTTGTATATGACAACCTTTTGTGCAAAAGATCCTAATGGTCTAAGCAAGGCAAACAAGCATCAAAACAGGTACTGTTATCAGTTTGGTGGGATTACAAAGGCGTAGTATACTTTTGAGTTGCTGACACAAAGACCATAAATTCAGAGGTTAAAGTCATCCAAGAAAAATGACGAGAGCTAGCAAATAGAAAAGGAAGAATTGTCTTTCACCACGATAATGCCAGGCCCTCTCCCATCTTTAACCACCGAACAAAAACTACCGGTGCTAGGCTGGAATGTTTTGGCTCATTCTCCTTTTTTTCCACCCTCGTTTTTTTTTCCTTAAAAATAAGAAAAAAGGACAACAACAACGAAAAAAACATTAAATATAAATATTTACCAAAAATTTATTATTCCCAAATCGGCCTGCACTTTCCGGTATGATCTTTCACAGTTCCTTCCGGACAGGGTAAATCTGGAGCTTTAATTATATATCCTCCAGAAGATTTTTCCCCGGATGAATTCTTCTCCCCTTCGAATCCTTTCGCTTCCGTTTGATTTTTTGGCGCGGAATAAAAAACGGCAAAAAAATTATTTAAAACTTCCCCTATTATAGTCTTCATACTGATAATAATACTCAACTGTTATAGTTTATCTAATCGCACGAATATTTTATACCACGTTATTAATTAATTAACACTTTTAATAACAAAACGCAAATTAAATTCTTATTAATAGTATCGTCAAAAATTTTAAATCAATACTTAACTTTCGGAAAACTTTTAGGTTTAAACAAAAAGACAAAATCATTTTTTTAATTGTTTTATTATAAATTTAAGCAATACAATTAACATAACCCTGATAAAAATTATTATTACCCTTCCCCCTCCCCCCGATAGATAGAATAATAAAAAAAATAAATAAATAATAATAATAATTATAATTACAACTAAACTACAACTTATAATTAATTGTGTATAAAAATGTCAAACAAAATATTTTTTTTAATTAATTAATAATGATAATAATAATAATATCAGCAAAATATTATTTGTTGAGATTATCCGTAGAGTAATAAATATAATTTATTACCTAATAAAATAAAAAAACAAATAAATAAACAAACAATCAGACTTAGAACAAAATCAAGGGTGAAGTTTAGGTAGTTTAACAAACACTTTATTCGCGTATACCTAAAAATTAAATAAAAATGGCGTCGATATTTATGTATTGATTAATTAAAAAATTTATCGAACGGGAAATTTTTAAACGCGTCGTTGAATATTTTCGTGAATGCCGTGCTCACGAGATCGTCAATTATAGGTTTTGATAATTCGAATCCAGGTTTCCAACCGATTCTGATAAGACTGTCGACAAACTGATCTGGAAAAGGGAAAAAGTTTTAGTGTGCATCGGTGGGTGGGTGGGTGCGTGAACAAGGGATACCAACCTCCGGAAGAACGCCATGATGGTATTAAATTTTTTATGTGCAGTTCCATGTTTCCACATTGAAGAGCTTGTATCCTCACGTGAAAAGGTGCATTGGGATCAGCGTGATAACCTTTTTTAACTCCTGCCGTTGTTACTTGAGTGTAATTGACTGCACAATCAAACGAATTTGTCGTTATTATCATTATCATTATCATTATTATCATTATTAATTATTTATATAAAAATAAATAAATAAATAAATGCAAAATTAAGTGCAAAAAAAAAAGTGAATATTGTGTCAAGGTGATAAAAGGTAATAAATTAATATGTAGAGATGACGTAGGTACGTACCTTTTAAAATATATATTGATGATAATAATAATGATAAATAAATACGATAAAACTTACATAGGCCCAAATTGAACGTTCCAGAATTTTTATAAGGTTTGAAAATATTCGTTTCAATTTCCCACGACCCGTCTAAATATTTGGCTGGAAAAAATTGATGATAACGTATCAGTTGATTATTTAAATCGCTTTGAAATTTATACACGTGCGAATTAGTCCATCCTCTTTCGTAAACGTTTCTTATTGTTAGCTTATAGTATAATCCGTGACTCCCACGCACTTGAACGACTTCCTCTGCGTAAAATGGATCAAAAGGGGGTATGTTGAATTCTTTGACACCCGTTTTAAAATATGGCCTGGCAGCGTTCACCCCATTTTTTATACATTCGTCAAAATCCGGACTACCTTTCCGACATTTTGAAAATATTTTAACTGGAATTTATCGAAAAAAAAAAAAAAATTAATTTTTTTCTTCTTCTTCTTCTTTTCCTCATCGTTCGCTCCCGAAAATATCCGAATGTTATCAATTAAAATAAACGCATAATCCGTAAGAAAGGAAAATAATAATAATAAAACTCACCGAAATCACTTTCTCTATTTATTACAATTTGTTCTCCTTTAATAATAATAATAATAATTGGCGTAAGTGCCAAAACTATGAAAAAAAATAAATTCATGTTATTTAAACCGATATAAAATACGAAATGATTTTTTATTTTAAAAAAAAATATCGTTAAAGGATTCCAGTGCGTGCCCCCCTCCCCACTCTAAAGTTTAATTTTTTTTTTTTTACTAACATCGAGGCCTGGTCGAACCTCCTTTTTTATCTCTTTCTAATTTTTTTTTTTTTTTGTTTCTGTCTTCGTCATCGAAGTTTATAAACAACAAACAACCAAACAACCAAAAAGTAAGAAACAAACTCGATTGGTTACGGTGAGGGGGAGGGGAGGAGACGAAGAAGAAGAATAAAATAGAAAGTCATTTTTGTTATGTAACGAACATAACAATGCCAAAAAATGCATCGGAAATGACGTCATAATTTTTTATTTTTTATACGTAACCGGGAATGGGAGTAATTAAAATTTTTGGGAAGGGGAGGGGGTGCTAAACCCCGTAGAAAATTATAAAAATGACCCTACAGGTCAAGGTCGATTAAATTATTATCTTAAAAAAATTTTCCCGCGATGAATGGCGACATTTTTTTTTTCTGTTAAAACTAAATAAAAGAAATTTTCAGTGCCGTATTAAGTATATATTGTATCGATCGAATAATAACAAAACCTGATTTAAGGCCTTGAAGGTTCGATTTTTATTAAATACATCGAGTGACCTTACTTATTTATAAAAATTTTTGGGGGAAATGGAAATTCCGAAAAAAAAAGTTTTTCGGTTTGACGTAACGTATGACGTAATAAAAGCTTATTGACCTTGAAATTTTCATTCCCGTCGTGTTATTAAAAAATTTTCCACATTTGTTTTTAAGGTACGACCTGGTAAAACCGAAAATTTTTTTTATTATTATTCGGAAATGTCGTTAATATGTTACGTTAATGTAAAAAAAAATTTGTTTTGTTTTTTAAAGTTTGATTCCAGGTACTGGAGAACGGGGCGAACGTAATAGCCAACCTTTAATTTTTTTTTTTTTTTCCATTTAACGAAATTAATGACCGGTCATCTTTTTATGCCCTTCGGGGGGATTTGCAAAAAAAAAAAAAAAAAAATTATACAAAAAACGAGTTGTTTAATTTTATAGGGCGACTCATTTACGTCAAATGATTTTTTAAAAAAAACATTTTGCCTTATCATACTTTTTATCATTATTTAAAAAATGTTTTCTGGAAAATTTAATGAAGAATGAAAATCGAAGAGTCTGGAGAAAGATGATTTTAATCGTTTTTCTTGAATGCCCTCTGAATTTATGGTCTGATTTCGTGGGGGAGCAGCTCGAAGTAGACTAAGCCTTTGTAGTCGAACCAAACTGATAACAGTACCTTTTTTTGGTGTCTGTTTGCCTTGCCTAGACCACGAGGATCTTTTCCTCAAAAGGTTGTTTTATCTCCGGTGACCATTTGTTTGAAAAATGGATCATTCGCATTACGTTTAAGAAGCATATCGCAAAGACCAAGTCGTCTTACGCTCCCCAAGGTTATGCAACAAGCTTCTTTTGGTACCCAAGACACCGTAGGCAGTTTTGAAGGCACTTATGTGACACATCTAGCTTCTTTGCAATGTCCCTTGTCGAACTATGTCGATCGTAATCAATGGGGATCATCATTGACCCCACTGGGAGCCTTTGGACACTGTCGTTCTTTTGAGGCTTCATCACCATACACAGCCCCACAACTTTTTATGGGGTTGTGAAGCATTAGCAGCCTTTCGGCTTGGCTTTGGCTTTGGCTCTTCATCTTTTAAATGAAATTTCGATACTGAATGTTACAGAAGGTACCAAATAAAAAGGTATCAAAAGTTCTGTGCAAAAATGTAAACCTACTCAAAACAGATACTAACTAACCCTTGATGAAACCCGCAATGCAGTTGCCAACCCAATAAAAAAAAATTCACTCCGAATGGAGAAGAATTTTATAAAAAAAAGAATTCAAACCACAATCATCTTCCAGTTATCATTACATCAATTTGAGAAAAAAAATCGCATTCGAAAAGATGATTGAACTGGAACTGGAAATTTTTTTTTTTTTTTTTGATTTATAAGTCTGGAAGTTTTTTAATTATGGAGAATTATACAAATGTCGAGTCGTTTTTAATGGGGGAAAATTAGTTTTTTTTCCAGTTTTTTTCCATTAAAACCAGAAATTTTTTACCTTACTCAATAAAATAAAAGTTCACATTTGAGTTTAGTAAAAGATGAAATTTTTTTTTTTTTTTAAATAAACGCAATGTGCAGAATGACGATGTCAAAACGCGAGTTTAAAAAGGTCAAAACGGGTCAATAGGTTAATATTTTTACATAAAAATTATTTATTACTGGAAAAAAAAAATTTTTCATTTATTATTTGCAAATCAATAATTGTAAAAATTACTTTTTTCTTTCCATTAAATTAAAAAAACGAATTACGTTGTTCTCGTTTTTGTTGTTGGTCGTGACGTCTACAAAGCTCGGAAAACCACTTCATTGATAACGATAACCCTCTGGATAAACCTTGGAGAGACAGAAAGGGGGGGAAAGAGAGAAAAAACTGGATTTTAATTTTTTAACGAAAAACTAAAACTGATTATTTTTTTATTATAATTCACTCTTAGAAGGGGGAGAGGTAGGATGAAGGCAGGAATGATAAAACAGTAATTGTAATGATAAAGTAGTAAATGTAATGATAAAGCAGACGACGACATTTAAATAAAATAAAACTCGTTTTCTTTTTTTTTTTACATTTACATTCATGCAAATAAAATGTTTAAGTGTAGCGCTAAAAGACTAACTTAATAATTTGCAAGCGAATCGTTTACGTTTTTTTTTTTAAATGACACTATTTTCTCACGTTTATATTTCCCAACGTTTTATCATTTAAGAATAAAAAATTATTTGTTATAATCGTTTAAAATTTTAAGGGAATGACAACAGAAAAAAATAAAAAAACGGGCAAATATTTTTTATTATTTGTGAATATATATAAAAATATTTATTTATAGTATAAAATCATTATAAAAAATATATATATATATAATTAATTCTATCACAAAAAAAAAATAAAATAAACCCGCAATATTTTTTTTTATTTACGGTTATTTCTGCGTTATTATTGCGGACATTAAATTCGTCAAGGTAAAAATTAATTTAATTTAATTAAACTTTTCGAAATTAGTAGTAGTAAAAAAAAGTTAACAAACACGTGACTGACACAATCGGTCAGGGTTAAAAAAAAAAAAAAAACACAAAAGATTTTGATAAAAGTACGACCGACCGACCCCAAGTACGCGAATACGCGCGGAAAATTTTTAATAAATGATAAAAAACTACCCGAATATTATTAATTTTAAGAGAATTTTTTTAAAGACGTGATTACGTCACACCCCAAGACAAACAAAGACAAACAAACAAACAAAATATCAGTCATTCGATACGCAAAAAAATAATAATTTTTTTTTTTTATGGGAAAAGTTCATCGTACGTAAATTTCAACGTTATTCTATTGGCAATATCGGTAAATACTTCGCTTATGGAACTTTCTAAAGCCGGTTGAATTTCTTCTAGAAATATTTTCGAATTCGAATTGATTATTCTATTTGTTGCGGGACCTGTACGAAAAAAAAACATAAATTTAAACGAACGAAAAAATATAAAGAGAGAGAGAGAGAGAGAGATAAATAATAATAATAATATTAACTCACCTAAAACTGGATCCCCATTAAATAAATTTGTCATGTGTATTGATACGTCACCAACATCCAATTTTGTTTTCATTTTTCTCATTTGAAGATATTTTTTACCATTTTTTTCAACTTTATCGCCTTTCATATTAACTTCGGCTTTGTAATTAGCTATAAAAAAAAAATTAATCTTCATTATCATCATCATCGAAACGATAATAATGATATAGAATGATAAAAACTCACTCAAATTTCCAGTTATTATTCCTTTTCCCTGGAGTCTTAATAATAATATTCTCATGTTCATATTATAATCGCCATCGAAACTTAATTTCGGAAGAAGAATTTTAAAATCGAATTGACTATTTTTAACATTTGCTCTGTAAAATATTATCATTATTATTTATCGTCTGCTTGCGACAATAAATAAATTTCCCACCACCCCCCCTCAAGTAAACACGATTTTAAATCGACTAATGTGTTTTATTAATTATTACTACATACGTAATAATAATAACAACGATGGGACAAGTTGTTTGTTGTTTGTTGTTTTAACAAACAACCGTGCGAATAATTTAAACGTGGTTTAAGACATCATCATTATTATTAAAGAACAGCAAGTTTGTATTTACCCTACCCTAAATTAACAAACTTGTATTTTTAAAAACTTACTTTAATGATTTTATAATAAAATTAGACGGTCCGTAAACTTTTAAATTTTTAACGCTCGCTTCAATTTTGGCCCCATCGGGTCCCCTAACTAAAGAAACTTCATTTAATAAAAGGGGTTCGAGGGGTGGTACATCCAATTCAGGTATACCGTTAATTAATTTCGATCTTATCGCTTCTATCGATGTGTTTATACATTTTGCCAATTGTGGATCTGCACTTTTACACGTTTGAATATAATCCGCTGGAAAAAACAATAATATTGATGATAATGATGACGTACTCGTTCGTCACGTGACGAAAAAAAAATTAATAATAATTACTTACGTATTAAACCGTTGGCTAACACGATAACGTAAATAAATAACCATAGAAAAATTAGGAAAAAATCCCCGCGAGATGATTTATTTGTTTTCTTAACAAAAACAACAAAATTGTCCATTTTCCTCATGATTGTTATTCTACCTTTAAAAAAAATAGAAAATATTTTTTTTTTTTTACGTGGGGGGGTGGGGGGAGTCTCCGATAATTAGTTTTTAATTAATATCTCCATCTCCTTTTTCTTAAATTATCATGTTTTTGTCGTTAAAAAGGCTCTCATTTTTCTTAATTTACTTTTTTTCTCGTTTTAAATCATTATTATTATCATTATTATTATTATTATTAATTAATTTATTTTCGTAAAATGTTAAAGAAATTTTTGTCGCGGCATAAAAAAATCGATAAAGAGAGTAACGAAAGTTATTCGAAGTACTACTTCTCCTGTCGTTTTTAATTAAAAAATTAAGTTTTCCGGTGTTTCCCCCCCCCCCTTCTCTCTCTCTTTTTCTTCGTATTGTGCGTGCGTATTGTGCGTGAATTACGCATTTATTTATAGCATAGAGTGAGGAGGGAAAAAAAAAAAAGAGAGAAACGTTTATGCAATAGAGTTTCGCATATTAAAGGTTTTCTGGTTTGTTGTTTATTACCAGATATTGCCAAAGTATTTCGCGTAATAAAAAAAAAAAAATTACAAAGTTACACGCTTTGATAATAATGATAACGTTTTACATTTATATAATATTTAATTATAAGTTTAAAAAAAAAAAAAAAATCCGATGAAAAATTCGAAGCGGATTAACCGGGGCGCGGGAGGGAAGGAGGTGGATTGAGGGTGAGGGGAATTATCATTATTATTGTGGCATTTTGAAAAAAAAAAAAAAAAAAAATACGTGGAATTAACCGGTTTTCATTTTTTTTTAACGCGAAAATTTATTAATATTTGCGGTGAATTTTTTTTTTTTTTTTTTTTGATAAATTGACGCACGCTACGTAAAACGATCGGAAAATTTTTTAAAAAAAGGTAGTGGGGTATGGGAGAGGGGAGGAGGGAGGGGAATTCGGGAAAATTTTTTCCACGAGTCAAAATGGTAAACGTAGAAAGTTATGAAAAAAAAAAAAAAAAATTAACCGCGACAACCGCGACGGTTTCTGGTCCTGGACCCAAAAAAAAAAAAAAACTCGGAGATCTTGACCCGTGATGCTGCGTTTTTTTATTTATTATTTGTAACGTATAATTTTATCACGTGTCTTATTATTATTATTATTATTATTATTATCGTCATCGCCGCCACGAAATTAGAAAAAAAAAAAAATTTGGGTTTATGCCTGCGTGCCTGGGTTGCCTGTCTGGGTTGCCATTTTTTTAACCAACAAATTAGTAAATTTATTTACGACACGATAATTAAAATTTATGAAATTTAGTTAAAAAGAAAAGGCACTCTCGCCTTTCCTTTTTTACCTTTCAACGACTTGATAATAATAATAATAATAATAATAATAATAATAATTAAATTATTACGTCATTTTATCCGACGCCTTGACAAATTTTTTTTTTCGACTCGAAAACTATTTGGAAAATTTTTTTTATTATTTTTTTTCTTCTTCTTATTATTATTATTACTTTCATTGAATTTTTTTTAGGGTTTGTGAAAAAGGGCCCCGGTAAAAAGGGCCCTGAATAAAATATTTACAATGAAATTCAAAACCTTTTTTATTTATTTATGTCAAATTTTCCAACTTTAAAATTGTTTAACGATTATCGAAAGACGTTTGAACCTTCATCGACCTTTAATTAATTATTACCGTCGAATAAAATAATAATAATAATAATTTATCTTTTTCTTCGATGACGTATTGGAAAATTTTTTTTTATATTAAACTTGATTGACTAATTATTATTATTACTTACCGTCGATTTTTTTCGTCAAATAAAAAAAAAAGTAATTAAAAAATTATTTTGTAGTGTCTGCAAAAAAATTCAAAATTAAAAAACTTTTATCACATTGTTTTATTATTATTATTATTATTAATCAATGTATATATATATTAATAACTCGAACGTTAACAAACGACTGTCACATTAACCTGTAGTCAGTCATTAATATGTTAACATTCATTAGAACATTCATTGAAACTCGACTACAACTACTACTAATCAACCCTGATTGCGGCCAATGAAGAAACCCGGACTGGAGAACTCTGATGCAATTTTCAAATTGTTGTTACTTAATCAAGACAATTATTATTTTTTTTTTTTTATTTCATTCTTGCCTCGCCTAAAGTATTTTTGCACTTATATTCATTCCTCCTCCTCCTCCTCCCCACTCCCACCCGCCCTCGTAAAAAATACTACGTACATATATTAATCGAACGAATATAATAATAATAATAATATGTGGTAATTTTTTTTCTTTCTTAGTTTTCGATTGTGATTGACAAATGTGTGATTTTAAATTATTATGAAAAACTATTATTAGGAAAAAAAAAAATTTTTTTTTTAATATTTAATTATTACTTTTTTTTAAGGGTTCATCATCCTGCTCCGGGAAAACGGGGATGCGAGCGGAAGGACGGCGGGAAGATCTTCTTGCCTGGGATGAACCGAACTTCCTTTCGGACTGCAAGAGTTAATCAGACGGCGGCAGGGGCGAAACGCGGACGGACTTAGGGGCATGTTTCGTCGGATCCGCAACTTTGGAACTTCTCACCGTCTCTCTGAGGCTCACTTCGTCTCTGCGAAGAGACGGGAACGACGTGGCAGGTCGGTACCGTCTCCCGAGGCACGAGGGAGGAAAGGGTTTGTCCCGGTACTCTGAGTCGGGCTCCGGATCTCTTTCTCGATTACGTCGAGGGAAGATTCGTCCCGGCTTCGGTGCGTCGGCGTACTCCGCGGCGATCGGAGTCTGGCAAACTTCGGTCGTCGCGGAGTCGTCCAGGGGAGGAAAGTGGGATTAATGTTTCTGATTTTTTCAGGTTCATGTCTTCGATCTTTCTCCCGGAGCGAGCAGCGACAGGGGCACGTAGATGATGGAAACGGGCGGTCCGGCCGGGAGTAGCGCACCCGTCCGTGTCGTCCGGTTCCGGAAGGTTACATAGAATCCCATCAAGAGAACCCTATCTTAGCCCAAGTCATACATACGGAAGAAAAAATTACAAAAAAAGGAGTACTGAAAAGGGCAAAACAAATCGTCCAAGAAAATAAAGAAAACGAGATAATGGAAGAAGGGCAACTTGCAACTTATGATAGCAAAGGCCAATCTCAGAAGAAATTAAAAGGCAAATGGGAACAGAAAAAATTGCATGGGCAATATCTAAAAAGAATAAATGCCGAAGATATTGTTATGATCCGGTACTCAATGTTTACATTTTTCAATATTTATAAACAAAAGACTAACGATGAACTCAAATTGTCCTTTCTAGAAGCTTCGCTTCTAGAAACTCTCTCTCTTTTTAGATTTATCTACTCAAGAATCACTGGAAAAGCCAGAGAAAAAATTTCTATGTACAATTTTGATAATTGGGATGATATGAAGACAAAATTAACAGAATTATATCAGGATAAGAAACACCACAGTCAACTTATAGAAGAATTAACCAGTTGCAAACAAGGATCAGATGAATCAATTACAGAATTCTATGAAAATTTAGTTAGAAAATTTATCCTGTCAAATCATATCCAGTTTAAAGGTAGATACTAAAGATAAAAAAATCACTTTCTATAAAAATTAAATATGTTAACGAAATAACTCTAGGTCGTTTTATTTTTCACTCAAATCCTAAAATATCTCAAATGTTGAGATGGAAAAATTTTGATAATCTTAATTCTGCATGTTCAGCAGCCATTGCTGAAGAAAAAATTTTAAAAATGACAAAAGATAATAAATATTGTAACCATTGTCATTGTAGGAATCTTCACTTCAAAATCCAAAAACCTGCAGGTATTGTAAAAAGTCAGGACATCTTTTGGAAGAATGTCTTCTAAGGAAGAAAAATAGTGAGCTCCGTGAAAAACAAAATTTTAGAAATGAAGAACAAAATATTAACTCAAATAAAACCCTGGTTCCAGCATAAATGTAATAAAAGCTTGCAAGTTGACGCCCGAAACTAAATTCAACCCCAAAGAAAAAGTCAAAATTCAGGGAATCAGTCATAATCAACCACAATTGGAAACAATCGGTACTTGTATAATACCTCTAAGATTTGATGGTAAAGTAATATCTACAAAATTCCATGTCTTGAATCAAGCAACAAATATTCCTTACGATGGTTTGTTAGGAAAGGAATTCTTCATAGAGCATTCAGCATGCATCAACTATGGGAATAACACAGTAAAATTTAAAGAAAAACCTAAAATTTTACAAGTTACAGAATCAAAAACTGAAGTTGAAGAGAAAACAGATCCTTCACCAGAATCAATTCCTGTTCAAGAGGAAAAATCACCCTCTAGAGATTCATCTAAAGAAAAGTCTAAAGAAACAGCATCACTCCGTAGGAATAAAAATAAGAAAAAAGGTCCAAGAGTAAAAGAAGAAGGTCTATACAGAATCCAAAGCTTGAAAATAATCCTAAAGCTGAAATTCAAAAGGAAATAAAATTTTTCAACTAAAAATGTAGGAGCCATTGGAAAAATTCACAAGGATAATTTTGAAAAACATACTAGAAAGCGGAAATGGGGTTCCAGAACCGAGAAAACTAGGAAGAAAGCATCCATTTTTATATCAACTGATTTTCACGAAGAGTCTATTCCTGAAGTAAAGCTATTTTTACTGAATAAAGTTCAGTTATCGCCTAACGAAAAAGAGAAGATTCAAACCAGTCAAAAATTAGCAAGAGGAAATCTAAATAAAAATAAAATTAAGTCAAGACAAAATATTTTTCAGAACTTATTTCAGTTTTGTTTCAAATTTCATGTTTATTGATTTTATCCTTTTACCCTTACTCATTATGAAACATTGTTCACTAATGAGTATTGCCGAGGTAAAGTTCTACTGCTTACAGCTCTAAGCCTTAAAATTATGTTGCTGATAAGAAGTCAACGTGAAGAGAAACAAGAGTCTACCATGCAGAAGACATAGCACCTACTACTACTCAAGGAGTCTCAACCTGGACGGAACTATTTAAAAACCGACATAGGAAGCTGTTAAATCCGAACAAGAGGAGAAAACAAAAAATTTTTACCCGTCCGAAAAATTTTTAATCGTCCGAAAATGCCGAAGATATTAATAAGAAGAGCACGCATAATTGGCTTCGACGTGGAAAACTTAAAGTTGAAACGGAAGCGTTTATTACAGCAGCTCAAGATCAGGCATTGCGGACCCATAACTATGAGAAAGTAATTCTCAAAGTCCGCCAAGATGACAAGTGCCGAATTTGCCAATCCCAATCGGAAACCATCGACCATTTAATTTCCGGTTGTCCGATACTGGCAAAACATGAATACTTAGAAAGGCACAATAAAATATGTCAATATCTCCATTGGAGTATATGTCGAGAATATGGAATGGATGGATTACCCAAGGAGTGGTACAACCACATTCCAAGCCCGATTACGACAGCAGGTCCATGCACAGTTCTATATGATCAACAAATCCACACTGATAGAACTGTGCCAGCTAACAAACCGGATATCATCCTCAGGCATAATGGGGAAAAATGGTGTAAGTTAATTGAGGTATCCGTGCCGGCAGAAAAAAACACCAGGCAGCCAAAGAAGCAGACAAAAGGCTGAAATATAGAAATTTGGAAATTGAAATACCCAGGATGTGGGGAACAAAAACAGAAACGATTCCGGTCATCGTGGAGCATTGGGAGCCATGCCACATTCAATGAAGAGAAATTTAAAGAAGATTATGAAGAACCTAAAAGAAGAAACCATCCAGGAAATCGCACTATGTGGGACGGCCTACATTCTTCGGAAAATATTATAAATAGCACCACCGAAATTCGAGTATTTGTCCCTAAGGAATCGGGTAGAAACCTGGGATAAATACTTAAAAACCCCGACAAATAAGAGCCTTGTCGTGTTTAAGAGTGACCATAATAATAATAATAATTAAAATTGAATAAGTTGACATGCGTTTACATCATGTCAACTTATTAAATTAATTTTTAATAATTTTATTTAGTGATTTAGTTATAAGAAGTTATGTATGTATCAAAAGTTTTGTAATTTAGTCTAATTTATTGTAATATAATTATTTTTTTTATTATTAATTATTTGTTTTTTATTTTGTACTCCTGATTTTAAGCGAAAATCCACTGTTCCATTTTATTTTTTATTAAACCTCCTTGAATATTATGTTTTACGGATACATAGGAAAAAATTTTCGATTAAAAATTAAGTTAAAAATGACCTTGAGCGCGAAAATCCAACGTTTACGATTTATTCTAAAGTAGGTCGACCTTGAATCCAAGGCCATTGGTTTTACATTTCAATTTTGTGAAAATTTTCATGGTCACGATTTTTCAACCAAGGTCGACCTTGTTTACTGTTTACGCTAAGTAGGACGACCTTGTATATTTTACCTGGCACACATTTTATTTTAAGCGGGAATCCATTGTTTGAATTTTATTTTTTTCTATACCTCCTTGGGTATTATGTTTTTCTGATACATTTGGCCAAAATTTTCGATGTTTTTTAGGTAAAAAAATTGAAATTTGTATACTGTGAATAAGGATGTACATTAAGGATGAAAAAAAAAAAAGAAAAATTTTAATTCATAATAATAAATTATATTTTTATTAAAATTGAATTTTTTTATGTCTTTTTTTTCCCATAATTATTCAACATGTAATTTTATGCAATAAAATTAAAATAAATAAATAAATTGATTAAAAAAAAAAAAGTTTACATTTTTTCATTGGGGGGGAGAGAGGATAAATTTACAATAAAACTTAAAACGATAAAATTACATACAAGAACAAAGGGCGTTCAAATCAATTTTTTTTTCTGCACGATCACAATAAGTTTAATAATAATAATAATAATAATAATAATAATAATAATTATTCCACTATGTGGGACGGCCCACATTCTTCGGACAATATTATAAGTAGCACCACCGAAATTCGAGTATTTGTCCCTGAGGAATCGGGTAGAAACCTGGGATAAATACTTAAAAACCCCGACAAATAAGAGCCTTGTCGTGTTTAATAGTGAAAATAATAATAATAATATTTTGTTTTAATTTGAAACGCGTTTTCATATAAAATAAAATAAAACTTGACTTATTATTATTGAATTACATTTTATACTTATTTTAGTTTTTCTTATACTTTGACTAACATTAATAATAATAATAGTAATATTGATATTGATGATAATATCGACAGTGATAATAATAATAAAATTATCTAAAATCAATCATCGAGTCATGAAATTAAAATAAAAAATTAAAAAAAATAGCATTTTTTTAGATTATTATTTTTCTTAACCTAATTCATTTTTTTCTCCTTTACCCTCTCTAACCCCCGCAAACGACGACGTCATTTCCGTTTTATACGAAAAACCAAAAAAAAAAAAAAATTAAAAAACGAAAAAAACTCGAATTTCCAAAGCATTGTGTGCTGCGAAAATCATTTCGACCGAAAATTTTTTTTTTTTTTTTCTATTTTCTTCTTTCTTTTCCTTTTCCTTTTTTTTTCTTCTTTTTCCACCTCCTCCCCCTCCTTCTCCTCCTTCTTCTTCTTCTTCTTTTTTCCTCTTTCCAATCAATCATCTTCGTCTTTGTCATCGCTATTCGTATACCTTGGTTGAGTTTTCCTCCTTCTCGTGCTTCCTCTTCCTACTTTTCCACTTTTTATTTTTATTTTCATTCTAACAGATTCCGATTCGGAATTTCCATCCTCGTCTCCTCCGTCTGAAAATTAAAAAATCCAAAATAAATAAAATTTATTTTGTTTATTCAAAAGTTAAACATGTGAGAGAGAGAGAGAGAAAGAGAGAGAGAGAGAGAAAGAGAAAGAGAGAAAGAGAGAGAGAGAGAAAGAGAGAGAGAGAGAGAAAGAGAGAGAGAGAGAGAGAAAGAGAGAGAGAGAGAAAGAGAGAGAGAGAGAAAGAGAGAGAGAGAAAGAGAGAGAGAGAAAGAGAGAGAGAGAGAGAGAAAGAGAGAGAGAGAGAAAGAGAGAGAGAGAAAGAGAGAGAGAGAGAGAGAAAGAGAGAGAGAGAGAGAAAGAGAGAGAGAGAGAGAGAGAGAGAGAGAGAGAGAGAGAGAGAGAGAGAGAGAGAGAGAGAGAGAAAGAGAGAAAGAGAGAGAGAGAGAAAGAGAGAGAGAGAGAGAGAGAGGGAGAGGTCATTAGGTCAATGATTGATTACCTTTCTTTCCGCTTCTAATTTTTGCTGTTTCTCAAGTTTTTCAGTTGCTCTTGCTTCTCAAACCTTGACGTTTGGTTCGTTTGTATGCTTTTACATTAACGGCAGTTTCTAACGTGGTATCGCGACGCGTACAAGCTTCAAGCAATTCACTTTCTTGAAGAATTGTGAGAGGATCTAATCCCATGGGTTTAGGTATTGCAGTGACTCGATATTGTTTGGCCGGCGTTTGACCGGGCTGGGGTACGGCCGTCGTCGTTCCAGGTCGCACCGTTGTGGGAGGAAGAGATCTGTGTTGCGGTGAAACGATACCTCCAGGTCCTAAAATATTAAAATTACCGGATTTCTTATGGGATCCTCTTGTTTTCCAAGCATTTCTTAAATTCCATGCAAAATATATGGAAAAAAAATGTACTTGAAATGCTGCCAATATGAAAACATACCACAATAAACCATAGGGTACACCTTGCCACATTATAATATCATTATTTTCTCCTGATCTAAGAGAAGTCCAAACATCATGGAAATAATACATGGCGCTAATTATTACGTCCATTATTATTGGTGACCTTTTGACATTTTTCTGGTAGTATCATTTTCCTTTTTTCATAAAACTCTTTAGTTTTAGGAGCAAAAAACTGGTCCAATGCAGTACAATTGACCTCATTGTTGTTTTGGAATTTTTGTCCATTCAAAAATTCTTTAGGAATCAGAAAAAATGATAATTATTTGGAGCTAGTTTGGGACTATATGGAGGGTGCAGAAAACATCCCAGCCTAGCTCCAGTAGTTTTTGTCCAGTGGCTAAAGATGGGGAGGGCCTGGCATTATCGTGGTGAAAGACAATTCCTTTTCTATTGGCTAGCTCTCGTCATTTTTCTTGGATGACATTATTTAACCTCTGAATTTATGGTCATTGTGTCAGCACCTCAAAAGTATACTACGCCTTTGTAATCCCACCAAACTGATAACAGTACCTATTTTGATGCTTGTTTGCCTTGCCTAGACCATGAGGATCTTTTGCACAAAAGGTTGTCATATAAAACCCACTTTTTATCTCCGGTGACCATTTGCTTCAAAAATGGGTCATTCGCATTGCGTTTAACAAGCATATCGCAAAGACCAAGTTGTCTTGCACTTCCCAAGGTTATGCAACAAGCTTCTTTCAGTACCCAAGACACCGTAGGTAGTTTTGAAGGCACTTATGTGACACATCTAGCTTCTTTGCTCCTTCTGTGCTTCTCGCTTTGGCTCCCCATGTTTAAATGTCTTTTGCTCGCGCACTATTTAAGAATTCAATGAAATTTTGGTACTGAATGTTACACAAGGAACCAAGTAATAACAGTAAACGTACTCAAAAAAATGGACAAACTATCTGTTGGTAAAATGCACAATTACTTACTGGCCAACCCAATAATTTACATAAAACAAATTATTTAACGAAAATATTCATGTATCGGCTACGTTAACAGCTTCCATATTTTTATAAGTTCCACGTTAAAGTGAAATACATTTTTCTAATGACACTTTATTTACCATCGATATAATTAAGTTTAAATTGATGTCTATGATAACTATTAGTTTTACTATTTCCCATTGTGAGTAATTTTTCCCTTACTAATTTCAAATAAAAATCGTAAAATTTGTTTTTAAAAAAATTACAAAATGCACGGGAGAGTCAAAATAAGAACGACAGAAGAACAAAAAGAAATCGCAAGGCAAGAGAAACAGAAAAAGGCAATAGAATTTAAAAAAATAATGAATCAAATATTAGAAAAACGTTCTTCACAAATACACGAGGAAGAAGGTTTAAATCTCACCGGTAATTTATTAACAGGAAATCCAGATATAATAACATTATGGAATTTTTGAAGAGAAATATTTTTGTCGTTGAGAAACGACGAGGACTTGGAGAGTTATCAACAACTATTGGAAAAAGATTTGCAATTGACAGAACAGTGCCTGAGAGTAAATCCAAAATACTATGGTAGTTGGCATCATAGAATATGGATATTGGACAATTTACTCAAACCTGATTGGAACAAAGAATTAAACCTTTGCACAAAATATCTTCAATTAGACGAAAGAGATTTTCACTGTTGGGATTATCGTAGGATAGTCACAGAAAGATCAAATGTTTCTCATTTATCTGAATATGAATTCACTCTAACATGAATACTGTATTAAATTATGTATGTATATGTACATGTGTAATTATGGGAGGCAGGACCGAAAGTGATACCTCGGGAATGCCTCCCACATGGTTGAGGGGAGTATCCCAATTGGGTAGAGCGAATCTCTGTAACAGCCTATGCCAGAGGGGAATCTGCTCTCACCTTTGCAAGTTCGAATCTGATGATTCCAGCTTTGAGAGAAGGGTTGAGGTTGAGGCTGAAATGGGAGTCATACTCCTGCGACTGCCTCTACTCCCCAGGAAAAAGTGCAGCAAAGCACATCCAGGAGTTTTAGTTGGGTAGTGACTTCGTTTGAGTCCCCCAACACTCTTCCTGCTACAGGGTGGGGAGAGGTTAGTGCGAAATGCTTCATTTCTCCTGGGTTAACAAAAAAAAAAAAAAATTTCAAATGTTAAATAATAATAATAATAATTATTATTCTGCATGTCTCTAATCTCTCTGTCCAGACAGCTTAATATCAAGGATCAAGGATATGAGTTGGTACCAGGAGGCAGGAAAATCACCCATATGTTGTACATGGATGATCTGAAGATATATGTGAAGAGTGAAGAAGAATTGAAGAAAATGTTAAGGACGATACAAACTTTTTCCTCTGACATCAACATAAAATTTGGTTTGGAAAAATGTGCAAAAGTTATTATTGTAGGAGGAAAGTTAAAATGGAAGGAAAATATAGAAGACTCAGAAGAAGAACTTATTAAAGAATTGGACTCTGGATCAACATACAAATATCTGGGGATTGAAGAAAATTTTGGGGTAGCAAACAAGAAAATTAAATCTCAATTGAAGAAAGAATATTTTAAAAGATTGAGGCTTATATTACAGTCGGAACTGAATGGAAGAAATAAGTTAAACACCAAGTGACACATTAGCAGTTCCTGTAATAGAATATAGTTTTGGCCTTGTCGATTGGACAATAGAAGAAATCACACACCTGGACCAAAGAACAAGGAAAATATTAACTATGAATGGTGCGTTACATCCAAAGGCTGATGTGGATAGATTATATGTCAGCAGAAAAGATAGAGGAAGAATTTTACGACAAATAGAAGCAGCATACCAGAATAAGATCCTTGTCGTGTTTAAGAGTGACCATAATAATAATAATTAAAATTAAATAAGTTGACATGCGTTTACATCATGTCAACTTATTAAATTAATTTTTAATAATTTTATTTAGTGATTTAGTTATAAGAAGTTATGTATGTATCAAAAGTTTTGTAATTTAGTCTAATTTATTGTAATATAATTATTTTTTTTTATATTAATTATTTGTTTTTTATTTTGTACTCCTGATTTTAAGCGAAAATCCACTGTTCCATTTTATTTTTTATTAAACCTCCTTGAATATTATGTTTTACGGATACATAGGAAAAAATTTTCGATTAAAAATTAAGTTAAAAATGACCAGCGCGAAAATCCAACGTTTACGATTTATTCTAAAGTAGGTCGACCTTGAATCCAAGGCCATTGGTTTTACATTTCAATTTTGTGAAAATTTTCATGGTCACGATTTTTCAACCAAGGTCGACCTTGTTTACTGTTTACGCTAAGTAGGACGACCTTGTATATTTTACCTGGCACACATTTTATTTTAAGCGGGAATCCATTGTTTGAATTTTATTTTTTTCTATACCTCCTTGGGTATTATGTTTTTCTGATACATTTGGCCAAAATTTTCGATGTTTTTTAGGCAAAAAAATTGAAATTTGTATACTGTGTATAAGGATGTACATTAAGGATGAAAAAAAAAAAAGAAAAATTTTAATTCACAATAATAAATTATATTTTTATTAAAATTAAATTTTTTTATGTATTTTTTTTCCCATAATTATTCAACATGTAATTTTATGCAATAAAATTAAAATAAATAAATAAATTGATTAAAAAAAAAAAAGTTTACATTTTTTCATTGGGGGGGAGAGAGGATAAATTTACAATAAAACTTAAAACGATAAAATTACATACAAGAACAAAGGGCGTTCAAATCAATTTTTTTTTCTGCACGATCACAATAAGTTTAATAATAATAATAATAATAATATTTTGTTTTAACTCGAAACGCGTTTTCATATAAAATAAAATAAAACTTGACTTATTATTATTATTGAATTACATTTTATACTTATTTTATTTTTTCTTATACTTTGACTAACATTAATAATAATATAATAATA
>NW_002987858.1:130287-145030 GCF_000006295.1 Pediculus humanus corporis | reverse complement strand
CCTGGGATAAATACTTAAAAACCCCGACAAATAAGAGCCTTGTCGTGTTTAATAGTGAAAATAATAATAATAATATTTTGTTTTAATTTGAAACGCGTTTTCATATAAAATAAAATAAAACTTGACTTATTATTATTGAATTACATTTTATACTTATTTTAGTTTTTCTTATACTTTGACTAACATTAATAATAATAATAGTAATATTGATATTGATGATAATATCGACAGTGATAATAATAATAAAATTATCTAAAATCAATCATCGAGTCATGAAATTAAAATAAAAAATTAAAAAAAATAGCATTTTTTTAGATTATTATTTTTCTTAACCTAATTCATTTTTTTCTCCTTTACCCTCTCTAACCCCCGCAAACGACGACGTCATTTCCGTTTTATACGAAAAACCAAAAAAAAAAAAAAAATTAAAAAACGAAAAAAACTCGAATTTCCAAAGCATTGTGTGCTGCGAAAATCATTTCGACCGAAAAAAAATTTTTTTTTTTTTCTATTTTCTTCTTTCTTTTCCTTTTCCTTTTTGTTTCTTCTTTTTCCACCTCCTCCCCCTCCTTCTCCTCCTTCTTCTTCTTCTTCTTTTTTCCTCTTTCCAATCAATCATCTTCGTCTTTGTCATCGCTATTCGTATACCTTGGTTGAGTTTTCCTCCTTCTCGTGCTTCCTCTTCCTCCTTTTCCACTTTTTATTTTTATTTTCATTCTAACGGATTCCGATTCGGAATTTCCATCCTCGTCTGAGAATTCTTCCATCGCTAAAAACAAAAAAATCAAAAGTTAAACACGTGAGAGAGAGAAAGAGAGGGAGAGGTCATTAGGTCAATAATTGATTACCTTTCTTTCCGCTTCTAATTTTTGCTGTTTCTCAAGTTTTTCAGTTGCTCTTTCTTCTTTCAAACCTTGACGTTTGGTTCGTTTGTATGCTTTTACATTAACAGCAGTTTTTAACGTGATATCGCGACGGGAAAAAAATTTTTTTTTTTTTTTTCTATTTTCTTCTTCCTTTTCCTTTTCTTTTCCTTTTTGTTTTTTCTTTTTCCACCTCCTCCTCTTCCTGCTTCTTCTTCTTCTTCTTTCCTCTTTCCAATCAATCATCTTCGTCTTCAATGGAAGAAGGGCAACTTACAACTTATGATAGCTATTAGGTTTAATCATTTATAAAAAAAAAAAAAAATTTTTTTAATTTTGTCTTTTATTAAACACTATTATTATTATTATTATAATTATTAAAATGTAAACAATAATTAAAATCACAGATTAAATTTTTTTTTTTTTAAATATTATTTTGAGGTTTTATTAAACAGGAACTAAAACATTTTCCTCTTTCTTTTTCTATCTTTATTATCAAAACGGCGGCAAATGATGGCACATTTTTGCACATATTTACTGCAGTGTTAATAATAATAATAAAAAAGAGGAAAAGACGAATAAGAAAGACTACAGGTATAAATTGAATAATATTTAACTATTTGTAAAAACAATAATATTTTATGTCATTATAATTTTTATTTTTTTATTTTTTTTTGGTTTCTTTTGACCTTTGACAACGAAAAAAGTATAACGAATTAATTATTTGGGTAACAAAACATCGAGAGATTGATGACGGGCAATTTCGTTTGCCAAATTCATCATGAAATCCGATGCCACTTTTGCGACCGTTGGTATCAATGCCTTTTTCATTTTTTCCTTGTTGTCATTGAGTGCTTGATTGGTTGCATCTTCCAATATTTTATCACCGTTGAATAAATTCTCCAAATGTACTTCGTAATCTTCCAAATCGATTTTCAAATCCATTTCGGTAAATCTCAAATATTCAGCACCGTCCTTTTGATAAACTTCACCCGTCATTACAGCATCGGCTACCGTTTTGACTTTTTCCAACAAACAAAAGTTAATAAAGTTAAAAAAAAGACGTGGAATAAGAATTTAAATAATAATAATAATAATAATACATACGTGCGGTAAATTTAAATGAACCCTTTCCTTTGATGGGCAAAACGGGAAGTTTTGCATTGATTTCGTATTCTCCTTCAATGTCCAATTTTGGTAATAAAATGGTCGTCATAAATTTTGGATGTTTCTCATTAGACAAGTCGACGCTAAAACAATAAGATTAAAATATAGATTTTTTGAAAAAAAAAAAAAAAAAACGCGGGAAATTTGAAAGGATTGATTTACTTACTGGAATTTTTCAACTTTGAAATTTGTAGAACCGAAAACTTTTATGTTACGTCCGACAGCGGTGAAATTTTGTTTGTGGTGTCCGCTCACACCAATTTCTGGAATTTCAAATGGTTCCAATGGTGGAACTCCCAATTCAGGTATACCATGTTTTAAATGAGGTCTTAGTTCTTCGACGGTATTCAATATGCAGTCGTCTAAATTTGGATCGTTTCTTTTGCATACTTTAATGAATTTTGCTGTAAAAATTTTATTTTATTATTTTACATGTCTTTCTCCACCTCTTACGATCTGTTGGTACCTCCCGGTTTGCAACCAAGAGAAGGAGAAGGAAAAAAAAAATCAATTGAAATTTAATTATAATTAAATTTGTTTTGTTTTACTTACGGAGTGGATCGCTGCATCCCAAACCGATGCAAAAGGCTGAAATTAAGAAAATAAATCCTGTGTTTGAAAGCATTTTGGTATTAATGAAACTTAACACACTTTTGCTGATAGTGAAGATTTAAAGTTTCATCAACCTTCTTATAACAACAGATTTGCTCACGGGAAAGCAATTCGGAAAATTTCCACAAGGGATCATCAATAATTTCCCTTTTGAATGTGAAAAAATTTTCAAGTGCGTAAGTACTTGTAAAAATGACTGCGTTCGCTCCTCATTTGTACGCACGATAGGAAATTTGAAAATTTTTTTTTCTAATCTTTTCGAACACGAATTAGAATTTATTTCGTTAACGTGTCATTAGAAAAATAAAAAAATAAAAAAACTTATTGACGACACTTTGATAAATAAAAAAGTTTACTAAGTTTTTTTTGTTACCAATTGCAAATAATTAAAAATTTTTTAAAATCCACGCTTGATGACTTAATGATAATAATTCAAATTAAAAAATAAACAATATTGCGGGACGAAGAGGAGTAAGAGGATGTCGAGAGGGGGGTCGAAAAACTTCCCGCCCCCTCTGCCCTCATCTTACCCATTAAAAAAAAAAAATACATTGGAAATACCGGAAACATTAAAAAAAAATTTCCACCCTTTTTCCTGTAAAATTTTTTATCGTTTTCCCGATTCGGTCTTAATTAATAATCGAATAATTAATTATTAATTATTTTTAACGGGATGTAAAAGGGGATGAAGGAGGATCGAAGGGATGATTAAATTTTGGACTTGGTCCGTTCCAAATAATTTTTTTTTATCTATGTTTTACTTCGAATCGGGCCGAAAATGAAACAATTTTGATCATCGCTATCATCACTAACATCATTACCATCATCATTATCAACATAGCCAACACCATTCTTACAACCAACACTAGTCTCATCATCGTCATCACCAACGTCTCCATCGTCATCTCCATCACCATCTCCAACACCATCCTCATCATCATAGCCAACACAACTCTCACCACCAAAACCATCATCGTCATCATCATCATCACCACCACCGCTTTCATCATCATCATCATTATCTGACTCTCCATCACAGATCATCACCAACGTCTCCATCACCATCCCCATCATTATCATCATCATCATCTGACTCTCCATCATCAGATCATCACCAACATCCCCATCACCATCTCCATCACCATCCCCATTACCATCGTCATCATCATCATTTCCATCACCATCCCCACCACCACCTCCACCATCATCACCAACGTCATCATGACGGGGCCTTTTCACATATTTTTTTTTTATTATTTTCATAAACATAATCAAAAAAATTTACGAAAATTTCATTTAAAAAAAAATAATAATAAAAAATTGTTTATCTTCTGCTATTAATTTCGAGTGCAATTTAAATGCATTTAATCGACCGTAAAATTTAAATTATTCATCATATTATCAAAACAATATTATTTTTATTAATTAATTTATTGAAACAAAAAAAAACCGTTAAAAAAAATTAATTAAAAAACTTGATTGACAAAAATTTAATTACAATAATCGGTAATAATTAATTAATTAATTAAAATTAAATTTTATTATCGCGGATTTTTTTTTACTTCTTATCAGATATGATTTTATTATTATTATTGATCGAAACCGTGAAATGATATAATTTTTAAAAAAATTCAATTTTAAATTTTATGACGTTTTTGTAATTACGGTAATTAATTACTAATTAAAAACGGTGGTAATTTTTTTAATAAAAGTCAAAAGTTTTTTCTTTTCGTCGTTTTATCAATGAATTCTCTCTCTCATTTATTTACACGCTCGTTTGTTTGTTTGTTTGTACGTTTGTATGTAAACTTACATCGACATTTCTCAAAATAACAAAGTAATAATTATTACGGTAATAAAAATTAATAATAACACATTTTTTAAAAAAAATTTTTTTTAAACTCGCTCTCAACGGGACATTTTCTCTCTTTCGAAAAAAATTATTATTATTATTATTATTAAATTTTATTACCACCGTAATTTTATTACTTCTTATTACGACTTCCGATCCGAGTAATAAAAAGGTAATTTTTTTTAAAAAGAATTTTTTTTGGGGGGGGGGAAAAAAATTTTAATTAAATTTTACGCCATTTTTTTTTATTAATATATATATATATAAAAAACATCAACAAGAATAAAATTAAAAAACTGTACGATAATAATAATAATAGTAATAATGATAATAATAATAATAATAATAATAATAATAATAATAATAATAATAATAATAATAATAATAAATAATAATAATAATAAAATCACAGATTGTGTAAAAATTTTTACTCAATACTAGAGAGGTAATTTTTTTTTTTAATAAATAAAACGAGAAATAAATTTAAAAGGGTAAAAATAATAATAATAATAGTTTTTTTTTGAGTTTTTTATTACGGGGGAGGGGGTGGTGGTGGTGAAAGAGTAATAAATAAATTAATCGTCTGCTACCATAATGTCGTATGGAATTCTTGCGAAAATATTTTCCGTAAATATTTTCATTTTTCCAACGAGTTCTTTTCTCAATGACGGTTTCATTTCCGTTAATAATTCTTGAGCGTGCGTGTTTATCATCAAGTTCAATGCGGCTTCTGTAAAACAACCACAATAACAAACAACAAACGACATTAAATGATAATAATAATAATAATAATAAAGTCGTTAAAAAAATTAAAATGGTTAAAAAAATTTCGAACTGGAAAGGGGAGCAAAGGGATTGCGTTGTATGTACGCGATGACGTCGAAAGCACAACAAACATTGTTGTTTGTTTGATTGTTTGTTTGTAAACGCACCCGTTTGTTGTTTATTGATAACAACACATTCTGATATCATCAAAAAAAAAAAAAATTTCATTAACACTTTCACTTTTACTTTCGAATTCGTGACACAAAAAAAAAAATTTCTTTTTTTTAATTGCGGGGGTGGGTGTTTGAAGTGAAGGTAAAAAACTAGAATTTATCGATAGATCGATCGATCGATATATCGATGTATCGATAAATATCGACGTCGTTTATCGTCTTTGTGTTTTAATAAAAAAAAAAAAAAACTCACCGAGTACGGAATTTCCATTGTGTATGTTTTGTATACCCATTTTAATTGATTTCACGCTGAAATCCATTTTGATTTCTTCGATGCTTAAATATTTGTGTCTTCCTACGGGATGAGCTTTTGCTCTAAAATAAACTTTTGCTCTCACACCCTCTGTAATCAAAAAAAAAAAATTTTTTTTTAAATTAAAACGATGAAAATGAAAGTGAAACCGTTTCTCTTATTTTCTTTTTTTTTTTTTTTAATCCTACTTTCTCCCTACTTTAAGTCGATTAAGTTAAAACATGGATATTAAATTTCATTATCAAATCATCATTATCATTAAAAACAATTTATTATTATTATTACTACGTTAAATAATAAATTTTTCTTTTTTTTTTTAAATGATAACTTATCCCTTTAAGAAAATGTAAACAAATGAAGAGATTTTACATTTTGTAAATTGAAATTGTATTTAGTGACATCTATCGGTGAAAAAAAAAAATTTAAACTAGTTCGTGAATTAAATAAAAGATGGCACTGTTATGTAAACAAAACAACGTGCTCGCGAATGTTTAAACACGTTTAAGAAAAAAAAAAAATAATTTTTATTACTTTTTTTAAAAAAAAAAAATAAATAAATAAAATGATAAGAGAGATTTTGTATTTACGGTAAATTTCAAATGGATTTTCCCCCTTCCCCCCCCAATAAATTAATACAAACCAGATAAATTTTTACGTACGTCAATGAAGAAGCAGAAAAAAAAAAAAAATATAGCGGTAAATTTTTTTTTTTTTTAAAATTTAGTACGTTACTTTCGTTTTGATTCATGCCCGCATTTTGCAAAACGCATTTCACTTAATAATTAGAAAGTCTTTCTTTTTTTTTGTTAAGTCGACTATATCAAAGTGAAATGTTTTAATAAAAAAAAAAAACCGTTACGAAAGAAAATACAAAAACTTGTTTTTATCATCAAATAAGAGTTTAAAAATTTATTATGAGGTTAACTTACCATATTCACCCCAATATTCACCACCTCCAGATGCTTTAACCATAATCAAAACTCCAGAACTTCTATATTTGGCTTGTGCTGATATCTTTGGTATAAAAAAACTTAATTGAAATTGTAGAGTATCTAAATCCGTTCTGGAAACAGACAAACGCCATGTTTTTATAATTTTGCTGTAGGAATTTACCGAAATAGAATTTTTCACTTACCTAACTCCAGTTACGGTCATGTTGCTGACACCATAAGCATCGATATCTCTAAAAATAGCACGATATCCATCCGGTCCTGTACCTAATGCGATTTGTATTTCATCGATGGATATAGGTTCGACACCTGGAACTCCTAATTCTGGAATACCATCTTTAAAATGATTGGCTAAATGATTTGCCGCATATGTTAAACAGGCATTCACATCCGGATCGTTTCTTTTACACTGATATATATAATCCGCTGAAGACACGAAGATAATGATGATAATTTTTTGAAATTTAAGAAAAAAATTAATAAATAAAAATAAAAAGAAAATTTTTTTTGTTACTTACGAACTGGAAAATCGTCATCGTCGTCATCTTGAGTTTTAATTATCGGAAAAACGGATAAAATAACCGTTAAAAATAAATACCTGTATAACATTGTTTTATAAGTGACTACCTGAAACTGTTTAAAAAACTTTCAAAGAAGAAGGTAGTATCAGTGGTGGTAGTAGTAGTACTCGAAGTAAAACGGTTGTTCTTTCTTTAAAATTTCACCTCCGTCATTCCATTCTCGGTGAAATGTAATAATAATAATAATAATAATAATAATAAACCGTTGATCTCGATTTATTCATACGATAGAGCCGCCATTTTCTCATACCTTCTTCTTCTTCTTTCTTTTACGTACCTTAAAAATTAAATCGTTGGAGTAAGAGAAAAAAAAAAAATTTCTTTTCTCTTTTAAGAAAAATGTAACAAGAGTTAAAACAAAAAAAAAAAAAATGGCGCCTTGAATTTTTTTTTTTATAACAGGCAAGCACATAATTTAAAAAAAAAAAAAAAAAAAACTCGACGACGTCGAACTGTCATGTTTTTTTTTTTTTTAAAAAAAATGTTTTTAGTGTTGTCGTTTAAATAAATTAAATATTATTATTATTATGCCACATGAGGCGTACGTGACTATTTTGTCGTATGCATTCGAATAGTCAAAATGGATAGAAAAATTCACGCACACGCACACGCACGGATTTTTAATATATTCAAAAAACGAAAAATTTCAAATACCATATATGGTAAGAACGACAACGACAACGACAACAACAACTGGACCTAAGACAACTCAGGTTTTGCAATTTTTAGTTAAGCATACCTTAAATATTATCAACAACTGGTCAAAATAGCGGTCGAGTTTTTTTTTTCTTTTTTCGTCATTTTTATTATTAAAATTCTTAATTTTTTAAACATTTTATTATTCGTGTCCTTACCCTCCTCCCGGCTCCCCTTTCGACTCACCTCCCGTCGCCGCCATCAACGTTCCTTTTTCTTTCCAATCCTTTTCTCGAAGCCACCACTCAACTAAAACTCCTGGACGTGGTTTCACCGTGCTCTTTTTCCCGAAGGAAGGCGCTAACCTGCATTTCAGCCTCAACTTCTTCCTGAGCCAGAATCATCAGGTCCACACTTGCGAGGGTGAGAATCCCACCTTTAGAAGATTCCGGTACTTCCCCTTTTACCCTTCGAGTGACAATCCACCGATCTGTTGCCATCGTTCCTGCTTCTTCCGCAGAGTTTGCGAGTGTCCGGAGAGAGAGAGATGGATCAAGTACCTAGTGTCACCCTCTCGAGCAAGAATCAACGCATCCCCAATGCCTCGAAAGGATGCTAGGTCACTTATCCCCTTACATAGGTACAAATCCGTTCTTGTTTGGACGAGCTGAAATCGAACTCCCACTCCCAGAATTTGAACCCACGACTCTCAGCTCGGTGAGACTTTTAGACCGATTTTTCCCTCCTTTTCGGACTCAACCTGGCTACCTCAGACTCTCCCAAGGCATCCAAGTTTCCGATTTACCCTTAGCGGGTGCCTAATCAACTTGAAAAATCCAATCCCACAACCCCCGACCTTAAAACATCCTATATACCCAACCTCCGAGTAGTTGGATTACAGGAGGACACCACAACTCCCGGCTAACTTGAACTTTACCCTGAACTAATGCCACGGATAAAAAAAAAAAAATCATCGAAGTTGAGATAATAATAATTTTTCCATAGCAAACTTGAATTTTTTTTAAACGCGTTCGATTTAAACGAACGTGTTTAATTTATTAATTTAATAAATAAATCTTAAAAAATTCTCATGAATTTTTCATACGGAAAACAATATTCCCGTGACGTCATTCATTTAAATAAACGAAAAAAGAATAAAAAATAAAAATAAAATAAAAACTCAAACTTGCATTTTAATTATTAACAATTTATTTATTTATTTATTAACTACAACGTTTTTTTTTTTTTTAAACAACAAACTAAACAAAAAAAAATTAAACTAAATAATAATAATAATAATAATAATAATAATAATGGCAACGATAAAAAGACGTGGTTATAGATTTTTTATCATTTACGTAACACCGTAAAAAAAAAAATTTTTTTTTTATTGATTTTTTATTTATTTATTTAATTTAATTAATAATAATAATAATAATAAAAACTACATTTACTTTTTGGCTTTAATAATATTTATTACATTCATTCTCGTGTTGGGGAAAACAGGAAAAAAACGGGATAGAAGGAGGAAAATTGGGGACAGGAGGACACGTTCGTGTATTATTATTATTATACTCATTCATACGTTTGCGCGCACTCTTTCAGACTTTTTGGTATAAATTTTATTTGTTTTTTCCTTTTTTTCAAACCTTTTGGTAAAAATTATTCAATGGAACATTCTCGAAAACGTTATTGGCTATTTGTAAGAAAAAGGATGCGAGTTTTTTACGAAGTTGTGGCGTCATTGCTTTAAGTACTTCGTGACCGTTTTCTTTCAAGAAAAGATTTGTCGCTTCGGCTGAAAACCAAAATAATAATAATTATTTCAATACTTTTCTTTCCCCCGGAGTGAGAGAGAGAGAGAGAGAGAGGGAAAACTCACTCAAAATTTTATTGCTGTTGTGTACTTTTTTAACCATCATTCTAACAGTTTTCACATCCATATCCAAATCCATTGAATCGATTCTCATGTAATCGACTCCGTTACGTTTTTTTATGCTCACGTAACCTCTGCATACGGTTGTGACGTCACCTAAAACTCCGTGAAAAGTACCATTTCCGGTCGCGGGTAATATTATCAAAACGCCCGACGATGAATATCTCGATGCGATTCTTAATTTTGGAAAAACTATTTTCGTTTCGAACGGTTTCTTACCGTTGGCCAATCTAATCGAAAATAAAAAATTCTCGAATTAAAAAAATTTAAATTTTTTTAAAAAAAATAAAATAATGATGATAATGATAATAATAATAATAGCGAATGTTGTCAATAGTGTTTGGGACGTATGAAAACAAATATGGACGTTTTTTATAATTCGGATGACGAGAAAATTGGTACACAAAAATCTGATTACGTTTTATCGGAACAAATTTTAGATTCGTCAATTTTTATCAAGTTAACTTCAATTATACTGATAAGGGCGGGTTTGTTTTTATCACACGTGAGTTCGGTACCGAGTAGCAACATACAAACATTAATTTTTCAAAACATTATTGATTTATCGGTGAACACTGTCGTGTACGGTATAATTGGATACCTGTTCGCTTACGGTGACGATTACGGGGGTTTCATAGGTTTGGATAGTTTTTTAAGTGATAAAAGTGATAAGAATAATTTTGCTGAGGGTTGGATAATAATAGTTGCCGTATCCGGATTACTCATTGTCGCCATAGGTGACAGAATATCATTTTTCGCGAGTTTCATATTGAACCTGTTGATATCCGGTGCCGTTTTCCCCATACTAATACATTGGATCCTATCGAGTTCGGGATGGATGAGAGGTTTTGTTTTCAACAAAGTCAAAGTTTCATACAAAGACTACAGTTACGGATGTTTAATACACATGTCCGGCGGTTTTCTTTCCTGTCTGAGCATGCTCGTAATGAACAAGAGGATAATGAGGTTCAAAGACATGGATATATGTTCGATACCCGATAACGGACCGAGCCTGACCCTTTTCGGTAATTTTTTAATGCTCGTTGGATTTTTCGGTATAAGCATACCGACGGAAAATTATTTGCTCGGACATTTAGAATATAATTTTTACGGTATAGTTTTAACGAACATGTTATTATCGGCGTTCGGTTCTATGGCCACGGCTCTTTTACTCACGTTCACGTGTCCCTGCGAACCTTTACACAAATGGACGGGTATGAGATCGATGCAGGCGAGCATGGCGGGTGTCGCCGTTATAGCATCGGGTGCGGATGTGTATTACCCGATGGCTGCTTTACTCATCGGTCTTTGCAACGGTGGAATTTATTTTTTCGTTTCTTTCATGATAAATAATTCCCCCATAGAAGATTATTCGAACGTGATCGCGTGTCATTTGGTGAGCGGGTTCATCGGTACCCTTTTACCACCCGTTTTCGGTATAAGAGAAGGTTTCAGTTCGAACATTTATTTTAATTTTTTTCATTTTATATGGCAACTCATTTGTAATTTCATCATAATGAGTTTTATCTTTATCGTATTCCTACCGATAATGGCACTATTGGATTACGGTTCGATTTTGAGATCTTGGGACGAAGATATTAATCATCGGAGAGCTATGTTCGCATCGAAAAGAATGAAAAACGATCCGAGTTTACCACAAACGAGCAATCATCGAACATCGATACAAAATACGACGACGACGACGACAAACGCTCCCAAATCATCTCAAAATAAAACTCATACTAAAGAACGTTCTAAAAATAAAGATGTCACGATTCAACAAGAAAACGTCGACGTTTTATTCGATAAATCCGTCATTTCGAACGCTACCGATAAAGAGTTAAAAAGATCAGCGAACGTCGTCGTTTGCGACGACGATGACGTCGACGACGATCTAATACCTTGTTCTTCGAATTTAAAAGACGGTAATGCATCCGAAATAGAAAATTACGAACAAAAAGACGAAGAGCTCGCAATTAATTACGTCGTCAATTCGAAACCCGTCACGTTTTTCGAAGAAATCGATTTAAATTCGAGGGAAAATAGTCAGGTCGTGTTGAAAAATTGCGGTGACACATTCGAAAACGAAAAATTTTTCGACATACGACTCGTTAAAAGCATAAAAAACATATCGGATTCGAAATTATTTCAAAAATTCAAAGGTAATTGGTCTGCACCTAAAAAAAGAACGAGTTGGAACAAGGAGAGAAACGTTAAATTCGGATCAATGTCGAACGTTTGGATACCCGGAGTTAACGATATCACGTTCGAAACGCAAGTTTAAAATTTTTTTTTTTCTCGTTGTCATCCTTATTATTATTATTTTTTTTTTTAACGATAAATTATTAATATATATATATATGTATACATAATTTACGACGCCTTAATATGTTTATCATACCGCATATATGCACTCGCGCATACATATACGAATGCGACTCCCACAAAATTCGCGTATTAAAACAAAAAAAAAAAGTCAATTTACGAGTTATACTTTTCAATGCACTCGTGTAAGTAATTAGACTAAACATTAATTTTTAAGGTTTGAGAGAAAAGCAAGCGAACGGGACGTTCGAATCGTTATTAGAAGAAAAAAAAAATTAAAAACTTACTTGAGAGATGTTGCCGTGAAATTGCTCACGCCAAAAACGTCGATGTCCCGTAAGGTAACTTTATACCCGTTCGGACCCGTAGTCAAAGAAAGGCTGAGTTCGTCGATTTTAAAAGGTTCCGTTGATGCCACGTTTATTTCCGGAATTCCTTTTGCCAAAAAAGGACGAATGTGATGCATCGTTGAGAGAAAACATCTCGTTAAATCTTTATTGTCGGATTTGCATTGTTTAATGAACGGATCTGTTTAACACAAAATAAAATAAAAAATTATTGATCGAAAGGAAAAAAAAAAAAAAAAATTTGAAAAACGGAAACGGAAACGGATAATTCGTGTGATAAGATTTTTAAAATACCCCGAGGGCCAAGTAAGCTTATCACGTTTTCTATTAGGCTAGGTCACACAAAAGTCGATTACACGATGTCGTTTCCAACAACCAGTCAGTTAACGTTTAGTTCGTAACGATCCATCGATCGATAGATCGATCGATCTATCGATGGATCGATTTTCGGAAACGCGACCGTTATAAACGAACGATATTTTCACACGAAAAAAGTAAAATAAAATAAGAAAAATTTTTGTTTTTGTACTTACAGTTCGATTGAGAATAAATTTCTTTAAGATTTCCAAAAACGAAAAAAGCGATAAAAATTTTCAATGCTTCGGCGGCCATTTTTTTTTTCTCGAAATTTTCTTTTACGTATATATACGACGAAAAAAATTTATTTATTTATTTATTTTAACTTTAAATAAACACAAACGTAAATACGAGATGTGTGAACAGTTCAGATCATCATCCGACCCAAAAGACGACTATCCAAATTCGCCGGGAGAACCGTCATAAGTACCGAGAGGGAATGTTTGGAAGTGTTCACAAAAACACTGATCAAAGTTTCTCCTTTACGTAGAAACGTTCACATTCGTATCTCAGGTTCCACCACCCAAAGAAAAAAAAAAAAAAAAAATTTTTTTTTCCTATTTTTTTTCTTTTACTATCTACGTTTGTCGATTCCGCCTTAATTAATTTTATGTGATTCTATTAAATTTTTTTTTTTTATACGACGTAAGGTGATGATGATGATGATGATGATGATGATGGTGATGGTGATGGTGGTGGTGGTGGATACCTTTACCTCCCCGCCACATTTTTTATTTTGATTTCTCTATACACGCGAGTTGTCTAATCTGTCGTTGTGATTTATTAAAATTTTTTTTTTTTTTTTGGGGGGGCCCTTGATAAAAGTCACGTATTCCTTAAGAAATTTATTTTTCTATTATTCGCTTTTGGACGTTTAAAAAACTTGAGGTTAAATTTTTATATTTTCTTTTTATTATTTTTCCTTTTTTCTTTTTTCGTAAAAATTTTCCTCTTTACGATAATTTAATGCCCTTGTTTGTATGTAAGCTCAAATCGACGCACGAATTTTTTTTTTTTAATTTAACCGAATGACTTTGCTCTTGCACTTGGAAACCATTAACATATTTAAAATCTAGTAGAAGTCATGGACAACACACACACACACACACACGCACGCACGCAGACAAAAAAACAAACAAACAAACCCTGCAAACTAGTTTTTTTCCCTACAAATTTGAAATTTCCCATTGGATTTCGTTAAAAGGAACTCACGGGGAAGTGAGGGGGTGAAAAATAACCCCGACATCTTTCTCCCTTTCGTACAAAATTTTCCAGAAAGGGTAAATAATAATAATAATAATAATAATAATAATAATAATAATAATAATAATAATAATGATAAAATACACGTCGGAAAAAAAAATTTTCGTTTTTTAAATTTTCACCACGTGTCAATTATTAATTATTCTTCGGCCGCCATGTTTGTTTTTTTGTTTTTTTTTAAGGTACTTTCTCGTTCGTTTGTTTTAATGATAATAATAATAATAATAATAATAATGATGATGATGATGATAAAACGAATCGAACGTTACCAAAAAAAATTATTAAAATAATTTTTTTTGTTGTTAATTAATTAAGAGTTTTATTATTAAAAGACACCCCGGAAAATGCTTTCGAACCACTTTAAGAGAAAGAGAGAGAGAGGGGGGGGGGGAAGAGAGAGAGGCTGGTTATTACGTAACACGTAATTACTACTATTACGTTCAGGTACCAAAAAAAAAAAAAAAAGTCGCACAAGTAAAACGGGAAACGATTATCGAGTGATATAAGCACTTGTAAACATTGCAAAAAAAAAAAATTTAATTATTGATTTCTACCGTTTTATTAATATTATTATCGAGATATCGATCGATGGATCGATCGATT
>NW_002987858.1:64186-130219 GCF_000006295.1 Pediculus humanus corporis | reverse complement strand
TAATATTACGAAACGGAAAAACGTAATTAAAAACAATCAAACAAACGCCCCAACAAACGAACGATGATAATAATAATAATAAATTTTTTTGGATAAAGAATTTAATTAGTTAATAAACGATTAAAAAATTATTATTTATGTGCGATTGTTAGCAGTCAAATTATTAAGTATGGATCGTTTGTGTTTGTTTTCTCGTCAATGTAACAAAAGGTTTGTATAAAAAATAGGTAAGGGTGTTTGTTGTTTGTTTGTTGTAGCAAAAAAAAAATCGAAACTTTTTTTTTTCGGTTGCAACATTTTTTTTTTTTATTTCAAACGAACGCGGTTCGCCTCGTAATCCAAATCGAAAAAAAATTTTTTTTTTTTTTTTCGTCGTCATCGTCATCTTATCGTCCATGAGCTCATTTTGATATTAATTCTCCAGTTTAAATTTTTGAGCTAATTATAGAAACTGGAGAAAAAGAAAAAAATTTTTTTTTTATCAAAATCGATAAAAAAAAATTAATTTTATTAATATTCCTAGTGTAACCTAGTTTAAAAGACGAGATTTTGATTTTAAAAAAAAAATTATTTTTAAATATATTTTTTTCCCTCCAAAATACCGGCGGTCAAGGAAATTAAAGACACGTTAAACGGGGTGGTGTGACACGTTCGAAAAAAAGTAACAAACGGTATTTTTAGCTTTTGTTTCTTTTAATAATTTTGTGTTGCAAATCAGGTTCGTTATTAAAATTTTTTATTTTTTATTTTTAGAAAGCAAACACGAGTTTTGCCGGTTTTTTTTTCGTTTTGCCCTTTTCCCCCCTTTCTCCCTCCCCTCTCCTACTCCCACTCCTACTCATTTATGCAACCCTTAGATCATTAAATATAATTTTTTGACATTAACAACGTTGGACAATCAACAACATAACTTGGTCCAGATTTCTATCTATTTTTAGATTTTGTGTCATGGTCTTGACTTTCCTCTTGTTTTTTTTTTTTCTAGTATTTCGAAAAACTTTTTAATTTTAGAATTTGTACCTATTCTAATTTTCACACTTCCCCCTTCCCTTCCCTTCCCTCCCCCTCCCTGACCTTGGCGAGGACAAACGAAAATTATTTTTAAAAAAATAAACTTTTTTCCCTCCAGATTTTCTTCCTGTTTTTCTCTCTTTGAAACGCACGTGTGTCTTTTAAAAGGGTAAACAAACAAACAAACAAACATCAAAGAAATTATCAGATTTTTCGTTGTTTTTTTTACAAACCCCCCGGTCCCCTAATCTGTCACCGACCCGAGGAAGTACCTAAAAAAAAAAGTTCATCAGACTAATCATCATTATTAGTATAGATAATTGCTCCGTTAATAGTTGCGTTGACCTTTCCCGTAATTCGGGATTTCAAAATTGTTTAAAAAAAAAAAAAAATTCCCTAATAAATCAATCATAATAATAATAATAATAATAATAATAATAATAATAATAATAATAATAAGATGACGACGAATCAAATACGGAAATTTGTTTGTTATCAACAACCAACCCCCCGTAATCGGGAACATTAAAATTTGTTTGTTTTGTGTGTTTTTACTTCATCTTTTCCGTTAATTATTATTATAATTAAGGTTTAATCTAAAATAACATCCACATCGAATCCAAACAACAATTCGTCGTTTGTTTGTTTGTTTGTTTTTGTACAAAAAAAAAATATCAAAACGATTTATGTTAAAAAGAAAGTTCTCATGGGAAATGAGACGTGTTGAGTAGTGGTAAGTAAGTAAGAGTCGAACGTTTTCGCAATGGCTATGTCGAAATTAAATCCGGATTAAATGACCCCAAGGTATATAGGAGGAGGTACCTACAAAGTTGAACCTTTTGTTTTTTGTTTTATAGAAGAAGAATGTTGATATATAAACGAGAGAGTTTCTATTTTTAGAATTTTGGTCTACGTGACTATTGGATCGAATCACAAAATCGATTCTATTTTTACACACACGCACACGCACACGCACATACATTGCGCCGTTTTTTTATAATAAGAATGCATAATACTCGAATTCAGGCACACGTGTTGAAGGATCAATGATCCTAACTAAATGACCAGGCAAGGCACCACCTCTGGTCATCAACTAACCTGGTTTGTCGACCCGGAAATTTTTTTAATACGATACCATAAAAAATTTTCTTTTTTTTTTTTTTATACAAAGGGATGATTATTATTATTATACTTGTATTATGAGATTAATTTCCGGTTAATCCGTCCGATGGATTATTAAGAGAAGGGGTAAGATATTAATAATAATAATAATTGTATTTTTTCTTTCTCTTGTTAACACCTAACCCTGGCCTTCAGTTAGGCGAAGGTAGGCAGGCAGGCAAACGAGTGTCGCGGTTTAAACGTGTGTTCATTTTTTTTCTCTGTGTGTGTACTCGTCAATAATTGAAGGATGTTACGTAAATAATAATAATAATAATATATCGAATATACACGTGACTCTTTTAAATTTTCCGACAGTGGCATTAGAAAAAACAAATTAAACGCGTAATGTCGATAATTTCGATCATCGACAAAGAAAATTTTTTTTTTTTTTAATTATAAACAATGAAAGCATTAAAAGTGATTTACGAGTTTATAAATGTTTTGTTGTTGTTGTTGTTTGTCGTTTGTTGTTTGTGTCACCCGTGTCAGGACCTGTCATTAATTTATCTAACAATTATCGTATTAAAAAATTTTTTTTTTACAGATATCGAAAACAAACAAACAATCAATCAATCAATCATCATTAATTATTTTGTAATTATTTATTAAATAATTTTCTTCAAGGTGTTAGTATTATTATTATTATTACTTGCTCCCCACGTTTTAAGAGACAATGTCAACATATGACCCATAGCCTTAGGTGTCACTAACAGGTCACACACGCACCATTCCAATATCCCGATTTGTTTCCATCTCCTACCTACCATTGACATTTAACAGGGATAAAAATGTTTTTTATGTAATCGATTACGAAAAAAAAAATTTTATGAACTCGGTAGGGTAACAAGAACAAACAAACAAACAAACAAACAAACAAACAAACAAACAAACAAACAAACAAACAAACAATCCATTCTCAATAAGATTTCTCCCCCACCACTTCAAAAAAACAAACAACAAATTATTATTAATAAAAATTATTTTTATTAATTTCCCTTATCGTAAAACACCCCCTAACGACTTGTTGTTGTTGTTGTTTTGTTTGTACCAGTTCGCATTAAGTTTTTCGATAATGAGGATCGATAGATCGATATATCGATTGTTTCATTCGATTTTTTTTCTTTTTTTTTGGGGATGATCGTGGATGGAGAAAAAGAAAATGAATTGAATTTTTTCGCGAATTTTTTTTTTTAGTAAAGTTTGTGTCGTTTCCGTGCGGAAAATTTTTAACGGAAGTCGAGAAAAAAAAAATTATTACTCGTTTACCGGGAAGGTAATTTAAAAGGGGAGGCTGGGGGGGAGAGGGAAAAAAGTGAAAAAAATAATAATAATAATTAATCGATGACATAAGTAACTCGAGTGAAAGTACGTACGCGTTTTATTAATTACATACGTATACGTAATAATTATTTTCTTTTAAAATTTTCTCTAGAAAATTCTGGAAAATGTTTAAAAAAAAAGGTGCGTGAGTGCGCGTGATATATATATTCGAACGTTTAAAAATAAATACACGTGCAACGTGGGAAAATCTTTATTTCGAAATTATTTTTCTGTTATCAACGTTATCACGATAAGAAAAAAAAGATGTCACGGTCAAGAGAAAATTTTTTTTTCATTTTCCACGAGGATTACGCGTGCGTGCGTGCGTGCGTGCGTGCGTGCGTGCGTACGTGCGTACGTGCATTTTCCAGACTGGAAATGCTCGTAACATTCTAATCGACCTGGAGAATTATTTTTTTTTTGAATGAATGAATGAATAAAGTGGTTACGTGCACGACAACAAGTCTAGAAATGGTGAATTTTTTTTTTTTTTTAAAACTTTTTAATTTCGTATGTCATTGAACTGAGTTTGTTGTTGTTGTTGTTGTTTGTCCACTTGTTGTTCGGTTGTTCGGTTTTCGTATGACATAACAAATCACGTTCTTTTTAACAAGGAGTGAAATTTTTATTTATAAACAAACGGTTTGATTTTTTTTATTAATAATAATAATAAAATTAATTTTTGATCGTTTTAAATAATAATTTATTGATCCTTTCTGTTGTTATCGTAATAATAATAATAATAATAATTGTTATAAAAATATTATCACGAATATCAAAACAAACTTTTTTTGGAACCAACACAAGAAACAAACGCTTTATTATTATTATTTCCTCCGACCCAATTATTATTATTATTATTATTAATAATCGTATCGAAATTATTAATTATTTGGCTTATTTAAAATTTCCCAATTTCTAACATGTATTGTTTACGATCTTTTTTTTTCTTTTATGGATGAATGGGTCGTACGCGTGTGAGTGTATGCGTGTGCGTGTGCGTGCACGTGCGTGCGTACGTGCTAAAATTTTAATTTTTTTATAATAAAATTGTGAAATCGAAAAAAATCTGACTCGAATTTTTTTAAAAAAAAAAAAAAAAAAAGGAAAAAAATTATTATAAATTTTTTAAATGTAAATTATTAATGGATTTGTTGTTGTTATCATCATTATTATCATTATTATTATTATTTTATTCGACATTAATAAAATACTTTCTTCTTCTTTTATTAATTTTAATTAAATAAGATTTAGTAGTAGTGAAAGTAAAACAAACAAACAAACAACAAAAATTTTAAATTCGTATCCATCACTTTTTTTTTTTTTTTTAATTTTAAACGCGTTTGTAAAAAATTTATTATTATTCTTATTATTATTATTATTATTATTATTATTATTATTATTATTATTACTATGTATAAAAATAGAAAATTTATTTATTTATAGATCGATAGATCGATCGATTATTATATCGAAACTCGATGAGAAATCAATAAAAAAAAGAAATTAATGAATATATAATTAATAATTACTCTGTTAATATTTTTCCAAAGGGTTTTCGAATTATTTTTTTTCTCCTGGATTCGCTACTAATTTACATGAAAAACATGGAGGAATTAATATATCGAATCCAATCGATAAATCGATATCGCGCCGTCGGAAAATGCGGGAAAAAAATTTTTTAAAAATTTTCTTTACTGTATGAAATACGTGAACGAGAGTGACCTTGAAATCATCATACGGATAATGACAAAGATTAAAAAGGGATTAAAAGGGATTAAAAAGCTGGAACGTTTGTTGTCATTTGATAAAACGATTTTACAATATCGTGGGCCAATTTCACCGGTCAAGGACTGACGTCACAAATATCGAGTATTGATAAATAATTGTAATTGGTACTCATCCAAAAAGTTTTTAAGTAACAAAAATTCCAAAACTGGACTACATTAAAATATTAATGATGATGATGATGACGATAATGATGATGATGATAATGATGATGATAATAATGATGATGATGAAAATGATGATGATGACGAAAACAATAAAATAAACGTTTTAATTATTATTGATATTCAAGGAAAACAAGATGGCCTTCAATAAAAAAATTTTTTAATCGTCCGTGGCCCTTTCGAGAATGAGGGAGGAGGGGAGGGGAGGGGCGTGCGCGTTACACCATCAAAAAAAGTTGACCGATATAAATTTTAATTAATTTTTTACGTTCGAGAAAGATGAAAAAAATATTTTTTTTTTAAATCGAACGTTTCTACCGTTCGAACCGTTCGTTTCCATCGCGAATATTATTATCATTATAAATTTCATTCGTGAATTTTTTTTTTCATTGTCTGATTGAAAAATAGCAAAACGAAATAATAATAATAATAATATTATCTTTGAAAGGAAATGAGTCAGAGCATTCGTATTTGTATTTTTTTTTTTTCACTTTAAAAATTTATTATTGTTTCGTGTGTAACCGTTCGATTTCCTTTATTATTATTATTATTATTATTATTAATATTATTATCACTATTCATTCAAATCATTTTAATCGTTTTTAACCTTTTTTAAACGTCCCCCACCAAATAAATAAAAAAAAATTCATTAAATAACGAATCCGTTCGATGAATTTTTTCATATGCGTACACGTATTTAATTTTATTTTTTTATGACGTCATTAATTTATATTTTAAACTCGTTTTGTTAATGTTACGACGTCATCATTCGAATAATAACAATAAAAAAACTGTTTTACCCAAATCGTCGCTGTTTTGATTTTTTTTTTAACTTTCAACGCCCCCGAAAAATACTGAGAATGCATTTTGACATACATAAAAAAATCGTAAATTGCATAAGTAAAAAAAAAAAAACTCAAAATTATTAAAAAAAAAAAAAAAATGTTTTCTTAAGTAATAATAATAATAATAATGATTATAATAATAATGATTAATTCGTTATTGAGTACACATTGACGAATTTAAATATATTATGTTTGTATTGATGTCATCAATTTTTTTAAAAATAAAATGAGTCATAAGAGAGAGAGAGAGAGAGAGAGAGAGAGAGAGAGAGAGAGAGAGAGATGAAATCGCGCGGATTTTTACAGAAAGTGATTCAAAGTAAATAAATAAATAAAAATTCACGTACATATATGGTCAAAATATTTAAATTTATAAAAGGAGAAGGCAAAATCGAAATGCGTTTTAAATTAACGAGAAAAAAAAAACTTATAGAAAAAAAGATTATTTATTACGCAGTCTCCCGCGTATTACGTAATAATTTTAAGATTCGAAAAAAAGTTTTTTGAACTTGATCGTAATGAAGTTCAATAATCTTAAGGGAATCGGAAGGTCAACTAGTTGGTGGCTCACTCACGGCAAAAACTCATCAAAAATTAATTTTTTTTCTTTTCTTTCTTTCCTTATAATTCAATTAAGGATATTTCGTATATTAATCATAATAATAAATCGATCGATCGATCGATCGATTCGTTCGATTAATTCGATAAATCGATATAAATAAAACTAAATAAAATCCGTTAAAAAAAACACGTGACGAAAACGTTCATTTACTTATTTTATTTAATAAATAATAATAATAACGATGATATTTAAATTTTCCCGTAATATTCCTTTTTCCTTTATTGTTGTTAAAAATAAAATTATTTATTTATTTAAAAAAGCAGAAGACGCGGATAATTTCTTTTTATTTAAGGGAGGGGGGAGGAAATCAATTAAAACCCCTTAAAATTTTCAAGTTATGCAAACATCAATACAAAAAAAAACAAATTACGGAAAAAAAATTAAGAAAAAATTTTCGGTTCCCGTTTGTTTAAAGGTTGTCGCGTTTGTTTGTTTGTTTGTTACGTACAAACTTTTCATAATAAATAAATAAATAAATAAATACATTTTATTAAAATTAAATTTTAATTAAAAAAAAAAAATGACCTTAATCCGACGTCCTTAAATTAAAAATAAAAATTAAAAAAAATTCGAACGGACCTGGATGACATTTTGAATCGTGGAAATTAAAATTAAAAAAAAAAAAATTTGACCAACGATCGGAGTATTAATTAATTAATTAAATAAATTATTTATTTACGTATCATTATCATCATTATCATTATCATTATTATTATCATCAATAAAAAAATAAATTAATTAAACAAAACGCGGAAGTTTCGACGAAAAAAAAAAAAAAATTTAATATCGATCGATCGATTTATTTATTTATTAATTATTAATTATTCATTCATGAATAAATAATAACGATTTTTTGTTTGTTTGTTTTGTGACTCCTGCCACGTTCACACACACACTCACAAACACGTTCTTAAATTTAAACGTCGCCATTTTGTTTCCCGCATCCGCTCCGCCCCCCGTTTAAAATCTCACGAATACGAAATTTTTTTTTTTTTAAATTTTTTCCTTTCCGCCATTTTTTTTAATTAAAAAGGTTTAACCCCAGTCGCAATAATAATAATAATAATAATTTTAATAAATCATTTGACGGCCATCTTTATACGACGAGGGTCGAGTTGTTGTTGTTGTTGTAGCCCTTACCATACGTTTGTTGTGATTCTTTTTTTTTTTTTTTTTCACGAGTTTTTTTTTTTTTTATTTATTTCCTTACAAAAAACTTTGAAGGACTTTTTTTTTTTTTTTTTTTTTTTTTTTTTTTTTATTCCAGGAAACTTGAAACTGGAAGGTCAGTTTATATATAAATAGTTATTATATAAATTTTAAAATGCAGTTTTGTCTCTGATATTATTCAAGAAAGCTTTAATTTTTTTTTTTTTTTTCGCGCGTGTTTGTTTTTGTGTGAACGCGTTTGCGTGAGTCGTCGCCGTTTGTTCTATCTATCGTATTATTATCATTATTATTTTACGACAACAACAACAACGTTCAAAATGAATAAAATTTTTTTTAATTTATTTTTTTTTTTTATTTTTTTAACAGTACAAGCAAAAGATTTACGTGAGTTTTTTCATCCTCATTATTATTATTATTATTTTTAAACCGTGATAAACCTTATCACCCCCTCCCCCCATTTTTCTTTTTATTTACAGCGAGTTATATAAAGGCATGCCAGAGAAATTCACCCACCGTTAACGATTGTTTAAAAAAAGCAACGGCCGTTTTACAACCCTACATGTCGAAAGGTAAACAAACAAACGATTATTTTTCCATTTTTTCATTCGATCGATTTTTTTAATTTTTTGTTTGTTTGTTTGTTTGTTTGTCTAGGAATCAAAGAACTTAACATTCCATCGTTCGAACCGTTGACTATACCCATGATTAAAATCGAACAGGGTACCGGTTCCGTGAGTTTTAAAGCGACATTAAACAACCTTAAAATATTCGGTTTAAGCGATTACGTATTTTCCGATTTCAGGTAAATATTTATTATTATCATTATCATCGTCATTATTATCATCGTTAATTTTTGTTTTTCCCTCGCAGGGGAACGTTTACGAACAACGGCGTTAATTTCGATGGAAAAGTCAATTTCGAAAAGCTCAAATTAATATCCGATTACGTTATAGAGGGTAACGTTTTGTTACTTCCGATAAGAGGAAATGGAGAATTTACAGCCAATATAAGTAAGTCAAATGTCACGTGATTATTATTAATAATTTTTGCTTATTGTGCGAAATAATAATGATGATGATTGTTTATTGCGCAGCTGATACGACGGCAAATTTTGCCAACATGGCGATAATAACGAAAAAGAAAGATATGGAACATCTTCAAGTGAAAGATTCGACGCTCAAACTCGATATAAAAGATGCAAAAGTACATTTCGCGAATTTATTCAACGGAAACGCGGTTTTAAGTCAAACGACAAACGATTTTCTTAACGATAACTCGAAAGATATCGTAAACGAGATAAAACCCGCCATTGAATCCGTCATCGGAATGCTCATCGATGATTTGATAAATAAATTATTTAAAACAATACCCTATGATAAATTATTTCCTAAATAAATAAATTATTATTAATATATTTTTTTTTACCTTGGTTTTTTGTTTCTTATACGCATTTCCGTTTTATCTCATTTCCGTTTCCTGTACGAGCTCGGGAAAATTTTAAAAAAAATTTTCTTTACTACGAACTCTCTCTTACGTAGTTTTTCTCCCTTTCTTCAAAATTTTTTTCTTGTTGAAATTTTCGATTATATCGAAAGGTTCGATTCGAGAACGATTTCTAGGCTTTCCTCGTCTTCGTTTCGATTTATTTGTTTACAAACAAATTTTTTCAATTTGCTTGCTTTGTAAATTTTTTTTTATTTGTTAACCTAGAAAAATAAATTAAATTAGGTTTTTGATGATCGTTCAAAAAGTTTCGCAGTTAAATAAATTTAAAAAGGGCACAAATGAAATTGAATGTACCTCGTTGTTTAAACTTCCTCCTCCTCCACGCATCCTCCCTCCCTCCCTCCCCTTCGCAAATTTTTTAAAACGACAAACGGTTCGTAGGTTCTTCGTAGTCCAAAAGCTCAAGGACTGAATACAAACAAAAAAAAAAAAAAAATGGCGTCGTGAGAAAAATCGTTACCAAAACAAATATTTAATTGTTAATGACGTCACGAAAAATCAAAGTTCGAAATTATCATTATCATTATTATTTAATAATAATACCGAAAAAATTACCGTTGACGTCATTTCAACGGACTTCCGGGCTGGGGGGAGGGAAAAAAACAAGCTTAGGGGGTGGTAGACGTGTAATTTTTTTTCCCCCAAAATGAAATCCTTTTTTCATGACGTAATCAAATGTAAGTTATGACCATTTTCCATTGATTTAATGCATATATGCATTCACCTAATTTTTTATTTAATTAATTAATTATTAATTAATTAATAACATCATCAGCAAATTATTGAATTCATTTAACGATTCGTATCATTTTCGTCCAGTCTATTGTTCCGAGCAAAAAAAAAAAAAAAAAAAATGTTTCGGTTTGAAACGCGTTTTATTATTATTATTATCGTTTCATTAATTTTATGCAATTGTAATATTGCCGTGGGAAAAACGGAAGATAATAAAATTAAAAAAATTCGTAAGTTTTTCTTTTTTATATTTTCTATTTTTTCATCAACTTCCCCCCGTTGCGCCCGTTTGTCTTTTTTGTTTTAATTTAACGACAGCAAAAAATTTATTTATTTATTTACAGCAACATTTTTAAAAATATGCAGTCAAAGCGATCCGAATTTAAACGGTTGCGTTAAGGATTCCGTTGAAAAATTGAGGCCCCATTTGGTCACGGGTAAATAACGATATTAATAATAATGAATTTACGATAATAAAAAAAATTTGTTTTTTAAATTCTCATTATTATTATTATTATTACAGGAATCCCCGAATTTGGTATACCACCTTGCGAACCTTTGATCGTACCGGAAATAGTTATTAATCAAGGAAAAGGACCTGTAACCGTACAATCTACATACACGAACATACACGTCACGGGTGCGAGTCAATTCGTTATAAAAAGCATAAAGTAAGTTGATGATAAATTTTTTTTTCTGGAAAATTCCAAAAGATTAATTTGTTTCGTTTGTGTTTCCGGTCGGAAAAAAAAAAGAGTCGAACCAGCTAAGGATAGAGTTAGATTAAAATTATGGCTTCCGTTTTTACACATGATAAGCGATTACGATTTGGATGGTAAAATATTAATGATGCCGATAACCGGAAAAGGAATGAGCGAAGGAAATTACAGTGAGTTGTTTGCCCCCCCTACCTCCCCAGCCCCCCATTTATAAATCACTAATTATATCGTCTTAAATTTTAGCCGATATCGAAGCGAACGTTCTCATGGAAGGCGAACGTTTTGAAAAAAAAGGACAAACGTATTTCAACGTCAAAGATTTTTTCGTTCATTTTAATATAGGACACGCATCAATAAGATTGGACGATTTATTTAACGGCGATAAAGAATTGGGTAAATCATTATCATTATTATTATTTAATTCGATTTATCGATATATCGAATCGATATTTTTAATCCTCTTTTTCTCACGATAGGGGATGCAATGAATTCGTTTTTAAATCAAAATTGGGAATCAATAGTTGACGAAATCAAACCCGTTTTGGAAGATCGCATATCCGACATGTTTAAAACATTTTCGAATAATATTTATCACAAATATCCACTCGACATGATACTTCCGCCATGATTTTCCTATTATTATTATTTTTATCATCATCATCATCATCGTCATATTCATCATCATCATTATTATTTATTTATGTTAATTATTTTATATAAATAAACGTAAATTTTTTCTTTTATTTTTTTTTCATTTTTTTTTTTTGTTGTTCCCGACGATTTGAAAATTTCGCGCGTTTTTTTTCCTTCGCGAAACGCGTGCCTCGATGATAATAATAATAATAATTTTATTTTTATGTAATAATGATAATAATGATGATGGAAGATTTCATATCGGGTAAAATTTTCGTAAACTTTACAAAAAAAAAAAAATTTTTTTTTTCGATATTAACCGTAGCAAAAAAAAAAAGTGGCACCAACGATTGCATCAGTAATTACGCCGCGTAATTTTTTTTTTTTACGTAATTTTTTTTTTTTACGTAATTTTTTTTAAAAAATTCGACCTTTAACCTTTCGTGAACTTTAGATAGAGAATTTCGTCGTCGTTGTCGTCGTTGTTGTGGTTATAAAAGAAAAAAAAAATCGGTACAAATTTCAACAAACAAACAAACAACAAAAACTGGATACGAAAAAAAAAAAAAATAGGGAATCGGTCGGTTAATTATAATATTTAATTGAATTTTTATTTAAATTAATAATAATAATAATAATAATAATAATAATAATAATAATAATACTGGAAAATTTTTTTTTTTGAACAAAAAAAAACGCGTTTTTTACCTGCTACAAAATCAAAAAAAAAATCGCGCGCGTAACCGATAAAAATCCTCCATTTTTTATGATTATGTTTTTTTTTCAAAATGATCATCATGGTATGAAAAATGAATAGAAAAAAAAATAATAATATTTTGTTTTTGGTACCGGAAGTAGTTGTGCGAAAAAAAAAACGTTTTACGGTCCTTGATATGTGACGTCACCGATGAAATAATTTGCTGGAACGTTATCGAATAATTTTTTAAGTATTACGATCAAAATGTCCGCAATCGTTTTTCTTAAAATGGGTTTGAGAGATTCGCTAGCAGCTTTCCAATTTGCGTTCAAATACGCGTTCGTACTTTCCTCTGGAAAATGAAAGAAAATTTTGTTGGCAACCCTGCATTTTGTTTACTTCCGGTGTATATCAAAAACTCACCCAATTGTTTGACACCGTTAAATAAATTATTCAATCTCATTTTTAAACCTTCCATTTCGAATTTAACGCGGACTCCGGTTATGTTGAACAAATTAAAACCTTCTTTTTGTACGATGTGTATGTCGTGACTTACTTCCACGTCCATATTTTCTAAAAAGGTTAAACAAATAAATATTTAATTTCTGTTGACACGATCGAAGGAGGGGGGAAATGAAGGAATGTGGACTTACTCGGTTCGAACCAACAAGAACCTTTTCCGACCAACGGAAGTAAAAGAATTCTTCCCTGTACGTTGTAATTTCCTTCGATTCTCATGTTCGGCAATCTTAATTTCGTCACGAAACTGTAACCCTTTTGCGGATAAACTCTGAAATGTTATAATAACCTGATAAGAACCTGATAAGACTGCGCGGTGGTGACACACGCGTGTGACCTGCCCCATTCGTTACGTCATTTTCCATGCGTTACGCTACCCTAATTATTATTATTATTTACCATTACGCAATGGGTCTTATAATTTGTAAATTTGGTACTAATCGTGACCGGAAACTCAAAATTTTTTTTAAACAAATTAATTCCAACCGGACGCCATTTTGTTTTTTGTTTGTTTTGCTGTCGGGAAATCGATAAAAAATTTTTTTTTTTTTTTTGCACTCACTTGTTTGATTTGACGATAGCTTTGGAAAAACCAAATATTCGAACGTTCATGAGCGTGGCGTTGATCGAAACAGGGCCGGAACCTTGCAAAAGACTGATTTCCGTTACGTTTAACGGATCGATTGGCGGCAAACCGATTTCCGGTAGTCCATCTTTTAAATTTGCAAATATTTCTTGTACGGAATGTGCGTTACAAGTTGGAAAATCAGGTTCGCTCATGAAACATGTTTCTATGAAGCTCGCTGCAAAAAAAAAAGAAAAAAAATTATAAATTAGTATTTTTTATCTGCTTCCACGTCCTCGTTCGCTAAAAAAAAAAAAAAAAAAAATTATTTAATCTTTGTTTGAATGAAACGTGGTTAAAGAGAATGGAAAATTTTTTTAAATAGTATAATTTGCCGCGAGGGTTGTTTGTCGTTGTCGCTTTTTCCCTCCTCCCCTCCCCTTCCTCCATTCTTACCTGCTCCGCCTTGACATCGTCGCCATTTTTTTTTTTTTTTAACGATGAACAAATCGAAATTTTTTTTTTTTTCGATAAACCGAAAACAACATTAAGGTTGGTCAGGTTGCAACTTTTTTTTTTGTCGGTTCGATTGTGACACGGTTATTCGAGTTTTTATATATAATAATAATAATAACCGTTTATAAGTCGTGTCACTAGAATAACTTGAAATATAAGTGTTGCGATAATTTTTTCATTTAGCTTTTTATCCCCTCTCGAAAAATTTTTTTTTTTTTAATACTTATTTTTAAACGTACATTTCTTATATAATAATAATACTAATAATATTAATAATGATAATAATAATAATGATAATAATTAACGATACATTTATCGTTTGGAAAAAAAAAATTAATAAGCGAATGAAAAGTTCTTCTTCATCATTTTTCAGACGCGTATCCAGGCAAAAAAATTTTTTAAAATCGACTCGAGAACGAATCGGAAAAATTAATAATAATAATAATAATCTTAATAATAATGATAATGATGATGATAATAATAAAAGGGAAAAAGAAAAAACCTCGAAAATCAACCGGATGAAAACAATTTTAATTTAACAAATAATAATAATAATATTAATAATAACGTTTTAAATTATTAATAACAGTTACCCTATTAAAAATTACCTTCCCGCCCCCACAATAAAAAAATAATAATAATAATAATTATTATTATTATTAATAAATTCTAGGAAAATTAAAAACGAGAGCGCGTGTGTTATTATTATCATTAGAGGAAAAAAAAAAAAAATTTCGACAAGTTTACGTCGGAGTTAGTGACGTCGCATAAATTTTAAATGTAAAAAAAAAGTAATAATAATAATAATAATAATAATAATAATAATAATAATAATAATTTTTATATGGGTTAAAGTACGCGGAAGGTAGTAAAAAAAAAAAAAAATTGAAGACGTAAAACTTACGTTTTTCCTTTAAAATCGCTGAACATTTGTCCGTAGCAAAAGTCAGGATAATTGATAAGACAATAATCAAAACATTTTTCATTTTTAAAAAAATTTTACAACACTCGCGTCACTTCGAAAAAAAAAAAAAAAATTAATGATAATAATGATGATAAAATAAATTCAAATAATAATTTGAGGAGTTATTCGTGTGTCGAGATTCTTTGAATAACAGCAAATAAAATTAAACTAAAATTACAGTTTAGTGGTTTGAGTAGGAGATAATAAATAATAATAATAAGATGAGGAAAAAAAAATTATTTTTTCTTTCTTTCTTTCTTCCTTCCTCCCCACTTATTTTCCTTTCGTCATCGCCATCATTAAAAAAATTTATTTCACAACTCTCGCACTGAACTGAATTTAAGCAAATAGTTTTTTTTGCTACCAATAATAAAAAGACACACAAATAATTTAAATTCATTCTAAGAAGGTCGGGTTCAAGGTTATCTTTTTCTACGACCTGACAACGTCCTGGTTATGATTACCTAAATCCGAACGTCTCAACATTTACTAACAACACTCTCTCTCTTTCATTCCCTCTCTCTCTTTCTATCTTTCCCCCTTCTTTCTCTCTCTCTCTCTCTCCCATCTTTTGTTCTTTCTCTCCCATCACCTATCCCTTCTCTCACTATTTCTACCTATCTCTCTCCCTTCTTTCCCTCTCTTCCTCTTTCTTCCTCCATCACTTTTCTCTCTCTCACTCACATTTTCGACCGCCCCATTATGAAATATAATGATGATGATAATAATAATAATGGCGCAAATAAACCGATAAAGCTTTTTATTTAGTTATACAGATTGTTTTACAAATTTATTAATAATAATAATAATTATAAAATAAATTAAAATATACGTAAGACGTGGAAGAAGAAAACTTTTTTTTTTTTAATTTTGTAATATTTTGCAAACATCGACAAGTTATATACACATTCTTATATCAACAAACAACAAACAACAACAACAACAACAACCCCTTTTGCAATTATGTCTTTTAACATTTAAAAAAAAAACCGTGACGTAATCATACAAAATGGCGGTAAATGCCAAATCGACCAATTTTTTTTTTTTAACTAATAGCGACGAATCGTTTTACGTTAAATAATAATTATCATTATTATTAATATTTGCTATCGATAAATTTTTGTTCGTATAAACACTTTCTATTTACACGTCTATTTCAATTATTATTAAATTAGCGATTTAAAAAAAGCGACAAAACAAAAACAAAATGTAAACAAACGAACGGGTGGGTGTGTGTGATCCTAATCAATATTACCAACATTTTAAAAATTTTCCCGCCAAAATTCAAAATTTATAAACAAAAAAAAACTATTCAAAATGAAACGTGACGTGCGATAACGTGGGGAGAAAAAAAAAACAATAAAAAATCTCGACTCGAAAACGTCCGAAAAAAAAAAAAAAAACAAAAAAAAAAACAATTTTTCTGTTACCACGTTTGTTATTTTAACAAGTTAATCTCACACAACAATAAATAATAAACTCAACGAATTTAATTTTTTTTTACTTTATTTATAGGAAACCGCAATATTTACATATAAATTTTTTTTTTTTTTTGTAATTATTTTTATTGCGAATTTTTTTTTTTTTTTTTTGCGTAATTTTTAAGAGAAAAGTTGGCGAATAAGAAAACAATAATTGGGGGGGGCAAATTTTTTTTTTTTTTATTTTTATTTTACACGTGCCACTTTTTAATTAATTTTATATACCATTTTATGACGTGACCCTAACGAGAAAAAAAAAAGGAGCGCCCTGACATTTTTTTCCAGGTATGAGTGATTAGCCAAAAGGTTTTCCTTCCTCAACTTTGTACGACCCGTTTTTTTTTTTTTTAAATTTTATTTGATCCTAAATTACCTCTTTTATTTCCCATTAAAAGAAACTTCTTTTACTCTTTGAACGAGTCAATGAGGAGTCATAAAGAGAGAGAGAGAAGAAAACAAATAGATAGAATAAGAAGCGGAAAGAAAGAATGAAAAAAAGATAAAGAAAGAGATAGAAAAGGAAAGAGACTGAGAAAAAAATGAAGAAAGAGATAGGAAGAGAAAGAAAAAGTAATGAAGACAAAAAAAGAGAGAATGAGAAAGATAAAGAGAGAGAGGAACAAATGAAGAAAAAGGCGAAGAAAAAGATGAAGAAAAAGAAAGAGAGAGAGAAAGGAACCACAGCAAAAAAAGAGAGCGAGGAAGAAGAAGAAAGAGAGAGAAACAAATAAAGAAAAAGGTGAAGAAAAAAATAGAGAGAAAGAAAAGAAAAAAATAAATGAGAGAGAGAAAGAGACAAAAAAGAAAAGAGTAAAAAAAGAGAGAAAGATAAAGAGAGAGATAGGTGTAGAAAAAAAAAATATAAAGAAAAACAAAGAGAGAGAAAGAGAGAAAAAGCATGACGTGATACAAATTTTATTACTCTATGACACTCGAACGATTCGATAAGAAAAAAAAAATTTCAACATCAAAAACCCGCGCAAACGTTTCCCTTAAACCTAAATAAATCGAACCTGATTTAATGGATCAAGTAGAGTGAGTGAGTGACTAATAAATTTCGGTTTCATTCTCCAATGATTTTTTTTTATTATTACGTAACAATTTCAAGTTTAATAACGAAATGAAACAAAAAAAAAATTAATAATAATAATAATATTAATTCTAATTCCACGTATTTCGAATTTCATTCGATTTTATACACTAATTATTATCATCATCATAACAAACGCAATCGAACGGATTTTTTTACTATTTATCGACCGTGCAACACGTGAAGCAACATTTGAATCAGAGCAAAAACAAAAAAAAATAATTTTTCGTAATGTTGGCATCCTGTAAAACGCGAAATCCTACCAAAAAAAAAAAAAAAAAATCAAAATCAAAGCAGACGAAAAAAAATTAAAAAAAAAAAAAAAAATCGTCGAGTTTGATTAAAATCATTATTTAACCAAAAAAAAAAAAAAAAATGACGTGGTACTAGATTTTAACCACTCGTCGCAAATAAAACGAAAACAAAAAAAATAACAAACGATACAAACAAGTAAAAAAAAAACAACCAACCAACCAAACAAACAAACAAACAACACTTTTAAAATTTTTACTGAAATAATTTCTTCTCTTTTTTTTTTTTTAATCATTCCAAACGAGAGTTTTTTAATGACGTAACATTTGACGTGGAAGGAGTGAAAAGTAAGTAGAAAAAAAAGCAAGTTTTTTTTTTAATTCAGTCAATGTTAATAAATATTATATAGTTAAAGACTATAAACGTATATAAAAAAAAAATTATAGTCTATAATATTTTAAGATGGCGACGACGACGACGACGTAATGACGTATTGTGTAATTTTTTTTAACAAACATCAACGACTATCTAATCTAGTCTAGTCTAGTCTAGTCTAGTCTAGTCTAATGTAGTCTATAGACGAAATATAATTTATAGTCTATAAATCAACGATCATAATTACATCAACTACTCGAAATCGACATCGACAACAAAAAATTAATTATTATTATTATTATTGGCTCATCATTCATCCGGGTGACTTTCTTTATCACTTCCGGTTTTACGACTGTATTAAATTCGATTACGTCAAATAATTACGCGGCGTACTCGGGCGAAAGATTTTTTTTTTCTTTCACGCCGCGTAATCATCGATAAAAAAAAATTTTCTATTGTTTATTTAAATGACATTAAAAACTTTTTTTTTTTTTTTTGACTAAAACCACGAAACCTTGAAACTTCATTTTTATTTTATAATCATCATCATCATCACCATTATTATTATTATTATTACATGCCGTAGCGTTTTGTCTGGTGATTGACATTTGTACCTGTTTTGAAAAATAAAATTTTTAAGAAACAGGTACGCGCGTGTTTTTACGCGAATATTATCAAATTTAAAAAATATCGTCATTTAATTTAATTTAATAACGATGAATTTTTTTTTTTTTTATAGTTTATTTCCGGTTTCGTTTCCGTTTCCGTTTTACTCCGACAAACAAACAAACAAACAAAGATACGTTCGTATATATATAATTTTTAACTTGTGATTTTTGTTTTTGTTTTTCGATCGTACTGTAAAAACGCGCGAAATTTAAAATTTTTTTTAATATTAATTTTCACTAATGCCACGTGTAATAAATATTATTTATCTATTTACACGTGTATTTCACGTTTATCCATTTACGGTTTTGGTTTTTCGATTTGTTGTTTGTTGAACCGCAAAATATTTTTAATAAGAAATTTCACAAAATCGAAAATTGTCTCATTATTGAATTCTAATTAACAAAAAAATAACCAAAAAAAAAAAACAAAATGGCTGCCACAATCACGCTAATTATTTTATCGATCGTAAACCAATAACTTTCCCTTTCCCCTACTTTCTCCCTCCACCCTCTCCCCTCCCCTCCCGAAAAAGTGAAAAAATGTCAAAAAAAAATTTTTCTTTTCTTTTTTTTTAAACGAAATTTTTTTTGGGAATCGTAAAAAAAAAAAAAAACCTTCGAATCAATTATCATCATCATCATCGTCATCATCATCATCATCATCATCATCATCATTATTATTATTATTATTATCATTATTATTATTATTAAGACATTTGCTGGAACGCGAAAACAAAACAAACAGAACGACAACAACCGTCCTTGAATTTTAAATCTACGAGAAACCGAAAAAAAATAATAATAAATTTTTTCTTATTTTAATTTTTTTTGTTTGTTTGTTTAATTTTGGTTGTTTGTTTGTTTGTTCGTTACAACAACAACAATAATTTTTTTTCCGTCTGTCCGTCGATCAATTATAATATTTTTTTTAAATATTACGTAACGAAATGAATATTGAAACAAACGACGGCAAGTAACAAAAAAAAAAAAAAAAAAAAAAAAAGATGGCGTCAAAAAATAAATAAAATCTCCGTTTAATAACGTTTTTATTAATAACAATAACAATAATAATAATACTAATAATAATGGTAATAATAATAATAATAATTGTTACTAATCGAACGAGTTATTAGTTATTAATAAATTTTTTTTTTTTTTAGTACTCGGACGGCTTTCTCTTTTTTTTTTGGAAATCAATATAAAATCCAAGAAAAAAAAAACCTTAAGGAAATCGGGTGGGAAAGTACAACCGGAAGGAGTGGTTCGATTTCGAAAAAAAAATCATTCACTTCCGGTGAGTAACAGAAAAATCAACGTAACGAAAGAAAATGAATCCGTTAGAGAAAAAAATTTTTGTTTTCTTTCTAATCTGCGGTTTTTTTTTCCCCAATCAAAAATTTCTTACGGAGGATAATTACGACGACAAACAGCAACAAACAAAACAAACAAAACAAACAAACAAACAATCATCGACAAGTTTTTTTTGTTGTAAAAAAAAAAAAAAAAACGCGGAATCGAGACTATATGTAATCTCGTATTATTATTATTATTATTTCTTTTTTTTTTTTTTTCTTTTTTTTTTTTTTACTTTCTCCAGGACCCGATCATGCTTTGAATTTGTTTTACTACTTAGCTTATGAACAAACTGACATAACTGATTTGATAACATTTTTTTTTGTTTTTTCTTTCTTTTTTAAAAAAAAATTTTCTTCTTCTTCTTATTCTTCTTTCACCGGATTTGTATCATTCGACACGACGAAGTCTTTCGGTGATGATAATAAAAATGTTTTGTTTACAAACAATGAATAATAATAATAATAATAAATTAACGTCGTCGTTTTTATTTTTTTTTTATATTTTTTTTTTCTTATCAATTTTAATAATTAAATGTAAATGTGAAAATGAAATCAATTTGTTAAAAGAAAGGCGTAAGTATTATTATCATTATTATTTTGTTTTTTTTTTTTTTTTTTGAACGTGGAATTAGACGAATCGATTACAAAAACAATTTTCTTACATTTTTTCTTTGTTGTAATTTTTTCCTTTGTTTTTCTTATTTTGGACAAATTTTTCAAAAAAGGTTAATAACCGGAACGTGTCGTGTGCTGGTACCATAACAAACTCTTATCACTCCAATTTTACACGTCTTATCAGTCAATTATCACATTTCGCAATCAATTTTTTTTTCGTGACGTATTATTACTTATTATTATTATTATTATTATTATTATTATTATTAAGTTTTTTTTCTTCGTCAATTTAATGCTTCGTGAATGATGATGGTAATTAATTAATTCCTTGTGAATTTTTCTACGATGAATGACGATCGATCAATCAATCAATCAATTTTTTTTTGTCTAGAATTTTCTTTTGCATTCTTTCCGTAATAATTTTTTTTTTTTAGTTTTTCCGTTATAATAATTATTATTATTATTATTATTTCGACTATAAAATTTTCCAGTTTTTTTTTTTTTAATCATCCTTTTTTTCCTTTAGCAAAAACAACGAAACAATTTTTATTTTTATTTTTAATCGCGGTATGCTTTTAAGGGTTTGTTGTGGAATTTTCCAGGATTTTTTCCAGGTTTTTCCCGATTCATGGGTGGTACCATCGAAGAACGTGTGAGCCGTTCACACAACGTAACTTTTCGTCGGGCGTTTTTTTTTTTTTTTTAAATTCCTGTTTATTCTTATCGAATTCCCTTCTTCCAGTCTCTCCGGCATTGCTCCCAGTGCTGCTCCCACGATGACCGGACACAGTTTCTGTCTTTACTCCCCACATCCCCCCACTGGCTATTTCAGCCTTTTGTCCGCTTCTGTGTCTGTCTTTTGGTATCTTCCAAAATAATATTTCAGGATGATATCCGAGTTTCGTTTAGTTCATTCCCATATATTATTATTATTATTATTATTATTATCCACCATTAAACACGACAAGGCTACTTGTCGGAGTTTTTAAGTATTTATCCGAGGTTTCTACCCGATTCCTTAGGGACAAATACTCGAATTTCGGTGGTGCCACTTATTATAAGATAGCACCACATCAATTCTTGAAGGTCTTCCTGAGTCCGTCTTTTTCGATGGGAACGATTTGTCTCCTGAACTGGGCTCCGGTGACTAACATCTTTGGAGTGGCCAGGGTCAGAAGCAGTGAAATTCACATTCTCGTCGAGCTGCCTCAGGTCGACAGTAGAACAAGATTTTGTTTTTGGTTCTTACTTTGTCTTGTTCTCATTTTTTTTTTTTTTTGCTCTTTTAAGCCAACAGCACGTGGCGTTCTCAGACGGTCACCCATCTTATTATTATTATTATTATTAGTATTATTATTAGTATTATTATTATTGTCACTACCGTTCGAACGAATGAGGATACGCGAACGTAAACGTTTTGAAAAAACTAACGCCTACGACAATAAAAATAAGTAATAATTATAATTTTTTTGAACGGCGTTCGTTTTAAACAACCTTGAAACAATCGTACCTTTCCTCCTATTTATTTTTTATTTTTTTTCGATAATTGGCAACAACGATTCGATAATAATAATAATAAATATTAACAATCGACACGCGAACAATTATCGTAAAAAAAAAAAAAAATTTTAAACGTAGTGAAAGTAAATTACGTTATTATTATTATTATTATTACATTACGCTTTAATTACCGGAACGGTTTTTGGTTTACGTGTAAAAAGAAAAGAAAAAATAAATAAATTTTTGCGGAATTAAAATAAACGGGGCAGCAGATAAATTAAAACCTTAGAAAAAAAAAAAAAAAAAAAGAAAGTTTGCAAACGTAATTAACTTTTTATTATTGATTTTTAATAAAATTTTCTAAATGAAAATTATCTCTAAATGATGACGTTGGAGGAGCAGCAGGAGGGAATAAAATGGAAATATTAGTACCGACTCGTGCCTTTTTTTTCCTGACCTCTCCCTCTCCCCTCCCCCCGCGTGTATAATCAGGAGCGCGCGATAACGTCCGTGATATAAAAAAAAAGGTAAATTTAACAAAAAAAAAAAAAAATAAACGAATACGTAATTAATTTCAGGCTTAGAAAAATATAAGTTTTTAACGTGTACCTGAAAACCTGTTGTTGTTCTAACAAGTCAATCAATAGGTTAGAAGAAAAAAAAAAAAATTATGTAATATTTTATTAAAACTAGAAAGTTTTACCTTTTTTTTTGGTAACAAACAAGGTAATTAGTGTGCGTAAGTTAAGTTAAAAAAAGAAAAACTCGTTTTTTGGCAAAATATATTTGAAAAAAAATCGATCGATTATCGATTATTGATTTATTGATTTATTGATTGATTTTTTTTTTGTTTGTTTGCAGCGGAATGGTTGAAAGCGTGTAAGAGAAGCGATCCGAAAATGAATGAATGTTTAAGAGATGGATTACAAACAATGTTTCCAGCTTTGTCCAGGGGTAAGTTAATGTTCGAAAAACAAATCCCCCGAATTATTATTATTATTATTATTATTAAAAATGTTTATTTACTCTATGAAATACGTTTGGTAATATTTAAATATCCTTGAAACGATCGGATCCCCGAATGAAAATTTAAAAAAAAAATTCAGGTACCGATAGTTTCATCCATTAAAAAAATTAATATTTATCCGTTTGTTTATTTGTTTGTTTGTTTGTCTGTTTGTTCAGGTATTCCGGAAATCAACGTAGAAAAATTCGAACCGCTTTTCATAAAAGAAGTTGGAGTGTCAAAAGGTCACGGCGCTGTTTTATTAACAGGAGCTTTACACGATTTATTTGTTTACGGACCGAGTAATGCCACGACAACTTTTGTCGTGTACGTAAAAAAAAAATTTTAGCAGAAGACGCGTGTGTGTGTGTGTGTCTCAATTAATTTTTAACGGAAAATTTTTTTTTTTTTTTTTTTTTTTTTTTTTTTTTTTTACAGAATGGATTTGAAAAATAAAACGTGGCAATTCGGCATAGAAGTCCCTTATTTGAAACTCGAATCGCAATACAACATAAAAGGAAATATTCTTTTACTTCCGGTCGTCGGAACCGGAGATTCAATTATTCATTTAAGTAAGATAACAACTACCATAATCCAATAATAATAATTTTCAATAAAAACAAACAAACAAACAAACAAACGAGTTTTTCAAATCGCGATGGTAAAACAACCAACAAACCAATCCAATCGAATGCAAATAAATAAATAAATAAAAAAAACGTTTAAAGCGCCCTCTATTATTTTCATACAAAACTAAATCGAGTGAAAAAATTTTATTAAAAAATCCGCTAAAGTTCGCGCTATACGCAATTCATTACAAACCGCGTATTCAACGTGAAAAATTTTTATTATTCTCCCCAGGGAGGGAGGAGGGGAGGGGGAAAACGACTTTTTATCATACTTATCACTTTAACTGATTATGTGACGTCATCATTCTAATTACTTTTTACTCATTATTACTGGTAGCCGCCATGTACCGGCACTCAATTTCAAAATTAAATAAGTTAAGAAGATAATTTTATCCAGTTAAACTCTTGGAGGATTTTGACACGGCTAACCCCCCCCCCCCCCCACTTATCACAACAACCATAATTTGCTAAAAAAATTTTTTTATTTGCAGGAGATACGAAATGCATAGTTACGACAGATTTCGAATATTCAACAATACAAAATAGGGAAATATTACAAATAACTAAAATGAAAGTTGATTTTAGCGTTTCCGGTATGAGACTCCATCTTAGTAATTTATTTAACGGAAATAAAGTTTTGGGTTCGTTTCTTCCTTTTCTTTTCTTTCCCCCTTCTACCATATCCGGTTTTTCGATTTTTTAACGTCTTTTTTTTTTTTTTTTGTCTTTTCCAACAGGACAAACGGTGAATCAATTTTTAAACAAAAACGCATTGCAAGTTATCGACGAATTGAAAGAAGACATCGGGGAGGCTCTTACCGGAGTTTTCATCGGCATATTAAACAACGCTTTCCGACATTTACCAACGGATCTTTGGCTTTTGAAAGAATAATAATAATAATAATAATAATAATAATAATAATAACAATAATAATAACAATAATAATAATAATGTTTCCCTCTCGTTTTTTTTTTTTCAAACCTGTGATATCAATTTTTTTTTGCAATTGTTTAAATAAATAAATAAATAAATATTTCTAGAAAAATTTAGAACATTTTTAAACTATTATTATTTATACGTCGCGCTAATTTTTTTTAATTTTTTTTATGCAATTCTCTTACGAATTTTCAAATGATTTTTATTTGTTTGTTTGTTTGTTTGTTTGTTCGTTTGTTTGTTTGTTATGCATAATTACAATTTATGTTACTTTTATAACAATATAAATATATACTTTTTATAAATTTTTTTGCTTTTGTTTTTTTTTTTTTTTTGAATTTCGTTTTTCAAAATGGCCGCACGATATAATTATTTTGTTCCTTCGTTTCCCCCCGTCACCCCCCAGCACCCTCTCCCTCCCCCGTTCCGCCATTTTTATTTATTTAACCTAAAAAAAAAAATTTTTTTTTTTTTTTTTTTTTTTTGATTCTTTGATAATAATAATAAACATTGCGAAAAAAATATTACTTAAAGTAATGTAAATAATAATAATAATAATAATAATAATAATAATAATAATAAATAATAATAATAATTTTGTGATGAAACCTTAAAGACACGATAAATTTTTTATATAAATTTTCAATGGGAAATTTTTGTCGTGGGTTTAGAACAAAAATGGTTTTTAAAAAATGATACAACCATCACGTTTCCTGAACGACCGGAAAATACACACAAACCGGAAACAACCCCGAAAAAAAAAAGGCGCGAATTAATTGTAGTACCCGCGTACCTGCGAGATTCGAGAGAATAAAAATATTCCGGGATTAGGGAGTAAAACGGGAATTTAAGGAAGATTTTTAGAAAGATGACACGAGCATTATATTATCTACAAAAAACCGGTTAAAAATTTGTAATGAATGAACGAGGAAAAAATTTTTTTTTTCATAAAAGTGAAAATAATGATAATAATGATAATAATAATAATAATAATAATAAATTTTTTAAGGAATGTCACATGATGCATGCACGCCCTAGGCCCGATTATGTCAGCGGTGTCTCACTCACTCGCACTTTATACGAAACTTGACAATCAACATATCTCTAACATAATTATTATTATTATTATTATTATTATTATTATTATTATTATGAGAAACAGGAAGAACGGTGTAATAAACAACACACACACACACGCATGTTTCCGCACGTCACATCCATGGAATCATATCATAACATTGGACAAATTATGTTCTCCAGAAACGTAACTCATTCACAACAACAACAACAACAACAACAACTACTACTGCAACAACCACAACAACAACAACCACAACAACAACAACAAACAACAATAACAATAACAACAATAACAACAAAAATTCTCCAGAAAATTAATATTTTTTTTAAAAAAAAGTTTAGATAAGACTTATCATACGCAATAAAAAGCTTTTAATAATAATGATAATAATAATGATATAATTCGCAGTCGGTTTTTTTTTTTGTAGCCCAACAATAATAATAATAATATTTAGCAAATCGTATTTATTGCAATCTAATCGTGATATTTCTCTCTTCTCTTCTCTCTCTCTCTCTCTCTCTCTCTCTCTCTCTCTCTCTCTCTCTCTCTCTCTCTCTCTCTCTCTCTCTCTCTCTCTCTCTCTCCATTTTATTTTAATTTTTCCAGGTCGTGAATTTCTTCCGCGTGAGTCGTTACGTCATCAACGAATCTTTTTTAGGTTTAAATATTTATCATCTCCCATCGTACAGTTTTATCCGATCCGTTGCGAAATACGCCATTTTGCGTAGATACGCACGCACTCACGCACGCACGCACTCCGCGGACATTTAAATTTTAAATTAATATACAAAACGATGGATCTTAACGGTTTAACACATTCCGCCATTTTGATTTATTGAATAAAAATTCATCATTTAAAATCGTTCGGTTTTTTTCATTTCTTTAATTAATCTTTATTACGTTTGCAAAATACTTTCCACAAGTCCAAAGTCTAAATTATTATTATTATTATTATCATCATCACCGTTATTAATTTTTTAAACGTTTTTTCCCTCCCTCCCTCTCCCCCTTCCTCCCCTTTCTACCTTTTACACGACACGTAAAAAAAGGCACGGTTGGATTTAATTTTAATGACGTAATAACATTACGAAATTTACAACTTTTATCATTATTATTATTATTATTTCAATTTCGACTTAGTCATTGCGAGCCGAAATATAAATATGAAATGAGGAAAAATTTTTTTTATGTATATCCGGTTAATAAAAAATTATTACTTATTACTATTATTATTATTAAAAATTAAACGAGTTAAAAGTAATTCGAAAAGGTAGGAAATGTAAAAAAGAAAAAAAATTTTAAAAATGCGTTATCACCGTTATCACCCATTTGAAAATGGGGGAAGGGGGAGAGGAAGGGAGGAGGGAAAAGGAAGAAACCTTAAAAAAAATACAAACGTCGTCTGCTACGCGCAAAATCCCTTTCAGCCTATTCGCTTCTCCTTCTCCTCCTCAACAAAAAAAAACTAACGAATTATTATTATTATTTGACCTCTTGACCCGACCGATATTTTCTTTTTGTTTTGTTTATTGGTATTTAAATAAAACAACGCTACGAGTTTTATTATTATTATTATTATTTTTTTTTCAACACGCGATTTTATTATTTGTAAAAAGTGAAAATGATTTTTTCTTTTTTTTTAGCACGTTTTTTATGGCTTCTGCCACGTCTAATTTTTTTTTTTTTTTTTTTTTTTTAAGGTTTTAGAGAGATGACGTAAATCATTACCCGAGTAGTATTGACATAGCTTACTTATTGTTTAAAAATGACGTAACGATCATCATCGTAATAATAATAATAATAATCATCATCGTTGCGGTTTTAAAAGAACATAATACAAAACGTAATATTTCATGTTTTTTTTCCCTTTCCCTCTCTTTTTCTCTCTCTCTCTCTCTCTCAATTTTTTATACAAACTCCTTCTACTTTTTATTTTCTCTCTCTTTCTCTCTCATTAAATTTTATATTATTATAAGACTAGGGAAAATATATAAAAAAAATTTGATTATTTTACGTTATTCCCACCCGAAGATAGAAAAAAGTTCGTTTTTTTTTTTTTTTTTTCGTTTGACAGTCTAGTTGTTCGTGGCATTAAGAAGACGAAGAAAAGAAAAATTATTATTATTATTATTGTTTTAAAACCACGATGAATTCGACGACGACGACGTGGTTTTCATATTATTATTATTATTATTATTTTTTAACGGTAATTTTTTTTTCCCTTATCGGTAATACTCAACCGCAACAAGGTAAGTTTTTTTGTTTTTGTTTTTTTTATTACCTATCGACGTAAGTAGTAATTTTTTTTTTTTTATTAAATTTTATGTTGGCAGCCATTTTTTTTTTTAAATTTCTCTACCACGATAATAATAATAATAATAAAAAAAAAATTTAACCGTCAAAAAAAAAAACAATAAAATTAATTTTATTACCGGTTAAAAAAAATTTTTTTAAAAATATATTATTATTATTATTTCATTATCGATCGATTATAATCGATATATCGAATACTCAATTTATCCTCAATTTACGTTTGTTTTATAAAGCCGACGACGGCTAAATTTTTTTTTTTTTTTTTTTTTTTTCTATTATTATTACGTAATTGAAATATTTCATTGAGTAATTTAAGTGTCATTACTTACCTACCCGTCTCGTTTGTACACGTCACGCGCACGCGCACACACGCACGCACGCACCTTTAGAGAGTGGCAAGTTGCACAAAATGAAGTGAAATTGAGACTGGAGCTGGAGAAAAAAAAAGAAAAAAAAAAAAATTAAAGACATTTGTGTGTCAATGTCGGTGAAAACAAACAATCGAATCCATTCTTACATTCGTTTGTTTTGCATTCGTTTGTTTGTTTGTTTGTTTTAATATTAACGTTTATTCGTTTGTTATTACTAATTTACACCCCGTAAAATAATAATGATAATAATAATTTTAAATATCCTTGACTCTCGTCGTCCTTACTTTTACTTTTTCATAATTTTTTGTTTTTTGTCCTCCTCCTCCTCTTCTTTTACCGGCTTTTAGAAAATGAAAAATTCTAGCAAAGCCTCCGAGATTTCATAATTTTACTTATATATATTTTAATTTCATATTATATAATATATAATATAATAATTTACTATTTCGCATAATAACTCATAGATAAAGAAATTTTTTCTTATTTCATTTCGTTATCATTAGCAATCTTATCACGGTTAATTTGGGTCAATGCTAATGAATTTCAATTAATAATTTTAACGTTTAATGAGATAAATTTTTTCGCAATTCGAAGTGAGAAACAAAAATCCCCCCCCCCGCATTCCATAAAAAAATCCCCTTATTTTTAATTTTTTTTTCCAGTGGATTTTATAAAACCGTGTTTGAAATCGGATCCCGAAATAAATACATGCGTCGCTGGAAGCATATTACATTTAAGAGATCATTTGATAAAAGGGATTCCGGATTTAAACATACCCACGATTGATCCACTTAAAATACCCAGGATACAAATAGAAAATGGACACGGAAGAATTCGCGTGAAAGCCGTTTTTACCGATTTGACCGTTTACGGTCCTTCGAATCACACCGTTACCGGAATAAGGTTTGTTATTGATACAACGTTGTGGATTTTTTTAAAATAGAAAATTCCAGAATTTGAATCCCCCCCTTTTTTTAGGGCAAACATTGAAAATTATCGTCTGGATGTTAGCGCAAAAGCTCCGAGACTTATAATAACTGGACAATATGAAGTTTTGGGTAACGTTTTGGTAATAAATATAAGAAGCAAAGGAGATTTCCAGGCTGTTTTCGGTAAGTTTTTCTCTCTCTCTCTCACACCCATGTCACTCCACGATAATTTCCGACGGCCATTTTTTTTTTTTCCAGAGGACGCATCCGGATTGGCTAAAATGCAAGGGAAAGAAATCGTTAAAGACGGTGTTAAATACATGAAAGTCGATAGAGCCGCAATCGATTTTAAAGTTGGTAAAGCGAGATTTAGAATAAGGGATCATTCTCCAGGAAATAAAGTCCTCAGCGAAGCCATTAATAATTTTCTTAATCAAAACTGGAAAGAAGTTTTGGAAGAATTGAAATACACCGTGTCGTCCGCGTTGGAAAAATATCTCAAACAAATATTAAATACCGCTTTGTTAAAAGTACCGCTAAATCTATTTCTAGTCGACGAATGATCGATCGATCGATCGATCCATCGATCAACCCATCGATCGATTCATCGATTCATTTCAACCCTTTAAAAAAAAAGACTTGCTTTAAATTCGAATTTATCCAGTGTCGACTATCGTTTCCGTTTTAAACCGTCAAGTTGTTTTACAGGTACACGACCGAACCACCGATTTAAAAAAAAAAAATTTAACACGTGACGTCACTTCCTACTTCTTTTGTTATCGTCTGCCTCGATCGACTTGTTGCCTTTTTTAATTATTTTTTTATTTTTTTTTAATTTCTTGTTGTTGTTATATTGTTTTAGTAAGTATCGCGTCACCCTCGCAATTTCCCGCCCTTTTTATCCTAGTTTCTAAAACCACGTCGAAAAAATTTATTATGTTTACCTATTTTTAGTATTATTATTATTATTATTATTATTACGATACGTAGAATTAAAACGAAATTTTTATTATATTGACCAACGTGAATAAAAATTTATAAAAACGTCGTTAAGAAAATCAGGGCCGTACCAAAGTTATTATTGATTGATTGATTGATTGATTGATTGTGATTATTAATTATATAATTAACTAGAATACGTAACGTTTTTTATTCTTTTGTTTCTTTTTTTCTTTTTTATAAAATGCCTTTTGTGTGTGACATTTTTGTTTTTAAATAATAATAATAAATTTTTTTTTAATGTTCTTTTGTTTTTATAATTATTTAAAACAATTTTTAATTAATTAATTGCCACGTTTTTTTTTTTTTTTTGAAAAATCGCGCCATCGCGTGATGATTAAATTTATCGTATCTCGCTTCAAATTAATTCCTTGAATTAATTTTTTTGTAAAATTCGAAACAACGTGAAAAAAAAATAATAAAACGATCACGTGACGATGAATTTTTTCCGCAACAACAACAGGGAAAATAAAAATTTTATGAAAAAAAGAAAATCATCATCCAGATTTCGTTCGTGACACGTGAAAATCACGTGTGACTTTTTTAAAAAGCGATATTTATAATCGATTTTTTTTCAGGTTTCGATAAATATTTTTCGCTTTTCCCCCAATTTTCCTTTTGTCCGGTTTGTCGCATGCCTACGACACTGATCCGTTAGAAAAGAAAATTTCTAGATGTTTCTCTCTCTCTTTCTCGCGAGTATCGAATTCACGTCTTGTCCGATCTTGTCGGAAACAGTTTGAATTTTGTGTCGTTTGTCGTTTGTCACCCGAAATTTTTCCACATTTTTTTTTTTTTTTAATTTTTAAACGAAATTTTTTGTTTGTACGTTTGTTTGTTTGTTTGTTTTAATCGATCTGAGGGGAAACGGCACGAAAGTTAAAAAATATTTAAAAAAAAAAAAAAATTTTTTTTAAAGTTTTCCGATTTTTTTTTTAATTATCGTTCGTCCTTTTTAAAAAATCAAATCAAATTCCAGCCGGATTATTATTATTATTATTATTAATGTTATAATAATCGTTTCGTGTTGGTTGTAGTTGTGGTTGTTGTTGGTGTTTTTGTGTTGTGTTGGTGTTTTTTTTAAATGTCGAAATATTAATTTCGGTGAGTATTAATATTATTATTAATATTAATCGTTTCCGGAAGATTGATTGATTTTCTTATCTTTTCCAGATTTAACACAAGATTTCTTTTTTTTCTATTCCAGGTCGAAGTTCAAAGTTCAAATTCTAGCCTGATAAAAAATGCTTCCAAAATTTAGTAAAAGGCAGTGGCTCACTCTCATCGTTTTCAGCATTTCCGATTTTTGTAATGCCATTTGCGTATCACTCCAAGCTCCGTTTTATCCAAAAGAGGTTCGATCTATCATCATCATCATCATCATCATTATTATTATCATCATTTTTTCCAGTAATCCGCGGTTCCGGTTATCGATTCCATCAGAAAACGAGTCGAGTTGATTAAGTCGTGGAAAATTGTTCGTCTCGATTGTATTTATCCCCCCAAAAAAAAAAAAAAAACGTCTTCGTTTATTCCGTAACGACACCGGTTTCCAAAATGACGTCACCATTATAAATAAAAATAATAATAATAATTGATTACGTAATAAATAAAATCAAAGTCGTTCATCAATACGTGCTAATCGAACTTCCCAGTTTTCATTTTTATTTTATTTTCGCGAGACGAAATTTGTCGCGGTCGTGACAACGACGATGACTATGATAATAACAATAATAATAACAATAATAATAACAATAATAATAATAATAATAATAATAATAATAATAATAATAATAATAATAATAATGAAAAAGGGGTGAGTTGATTATATGTCGCGTTGATACCTCGCGAAGGAATTAATAATAAAAATAATTTAATAATTGTAAACCGATGACCTCATCATCATCATCATCGGTGGCAAATGAAGGCTGTTATTATTATTATTATTATTATTATTATTATTATTATTATTATTATTATCAATATTGAAACTAAGAGTTAACGAATAAAGAGAACGTTCGCGAACGTTTCCGAAAGTACACAAAAATCTTTTTTCTCTGCCCGGAAACGTTTCCTTAGATTACCGGAAGTAAATGGAAAATGTCGTAGCGTGAAAACCGAAACTTTCGCGACGCTGTTCGAACGAATTTTAAGATAACCCCTTTATTATATTGTTACGTAATGGGCCGAGTAATTTTTTTAAAGTTTTTTTTTTTTTTGTTTTTTCTTTCAGGCTGAAAAAAAAGGAGCGACGGCAACGGAATACGGTTTAGTTTTTGGTATTTTCGAACTCGTCGTATTCATAATAAGTCCAATTTATGGAAAACACGTGAGTTCCGCCATATTGTTTTGTTTTCATTTTCTACGGATCGAATTCGACTCCTCGATGATAATAATAATTTATAATTTTTATTTTTAGCTTAATAGAATCGGTCCGAAATTATTATTCAACGGTGGAATATTCACCGTTGGAATATGCGCCATTTTGTTTGGACTCTTAGACCGGATACAGGGAAGACATTCTTTCATAACTCTTTCGTTTCTAATAAGAATCGTCGAAGCCATGGGAAATGCGGCTTTTCTAACCGCGAGTTTCGCCATCATAGCAAAAGAATTTCCCAACAACGTTGCCACGACTTTCGTGAGTTCGAACGAACGTTTTTTTCCCGCGTAGAGAGGAAACGCGAACGCGCCTCGTTCAAATAATTTTTTTTTTATTTTTCAGGCATCTTTAGAAACGTTTTTCGGTTTGGGTTTGATCGTAGGTCCGACCGTAGGTGGAGCACTCTATCAGGTATCAATACGCCATTTTTAATTATTGAGAAAATGAAAAATAAATTTAAATTACAATTGACAAATTTAGAAAATGAAATTTTGGCTCGAATTCGTTTTGAACGCGCGCACGTCGCGAAAAAAAAAAGTTTAAAACATATGTTTGATGACGTCATAAAAAAAAACTATGACGACATCGTATTATAAAAAAAAATTCATAAATCTTTTGTTGTTTTATATTTATACGACTCGACGACATTTAAAATATTTAATGACGTCACTTATTATCACCCATATCATTTGCCAATTATTATTTTTTGCATTGTTAATTGTTATCCCCCTCCACGCACGCACACACCCCCGCCCACCCCCACAAAAAAAAATTTGAATGAAAAAAAAATGATTATTATTTTGGATGTAAACAACAAAAATTTGTGAATAGCAGACGACGAAAACAAGTAACGACGATAATTTTTTTTTTTTTTGTTTTTTAGTGGGGGCGAAAAGGGATTTCGCAGCCATTTTCGAAAAGAATTTTTTTTGTCGAGTATTGCCAACTTTCGAATTTAAAAAAAGATTTTTTTTTTCGGTTTTGTTTTTCATTTCCAGATCGGCGGTTACACGACTCCGTTTGCCGTTTTAGGCTCTTGTTTGTTTTTATCAGCAATTATGACGTCATTTATACTACCCGATCATGGGGAATCCGATGTGAATTCAAAAGGAGGAGGTTAAAATCTCTTTTATTTTTCTCTCTGACGTCATCAATCATTTTGATAAGAAAAAATTTTTTTATTATCATCGCAGGTAGTCTCCTAGAAGTCCTTAAAATTCCGGGTGTTTTGCTAGCCGCTTGTAGCATCGTCGTCACATCCGTCAGTATCGGATTTTTACAAGCCACTCTAGAACCTCATTTAAGACACGTAATTAAATTTTTTTTTTTTCTCAACTTCCGGTCAACGAAAACTACATAAAAAAATAATAAAATTTTCCTTTTTTTTTCGTCTTCTGCTTCTTCTTCTTCTCCTCTCGACCAGTTTAATTTTCAACCGGTTATTCTCGGTTTGATGTTTGTTATTAATGGCGGAACGTATGCTTTGACTGCACCTTGTTGGGGTTGGTTGTGTGATAAAAAAGTTCATCCGAAAATGGTGACCGTCGTCGGATGCGTTCTCATCATTTTTGGATTTCTTCTAATTGGTCCTGCACCATTTTTCTCGACACCAGCGTGAGTTTCCTTTTTTTTTCTATTAGTCACGTGTCGACGTCTCATCGGTTTATACGTTGTCACGTGTTTTGTTTTTTTTTTTTTCCAGAACAATCGAATTGAGCGTCATCGGTTTGGTCGGACACGGTTTTGGTATAGCTGCACAATTGGTCGCTTCTTTCACGGACGCTCTGAGAACTTCCATGTGAGTTGGAGTTTTTCTGTGTCGAAGATTTAATCATCGATGGTGACGTTTAAAATTTTTCTTTTTTTTCGTTTAAGATCTCAAGGATTTTCAAATAATTTGGAAACGTACGGTCTCATATCCGGTTTGTGGACGTCGACTTTTGCACTCGGAGCATTCATCGGTCCATCACTGGGTGGGATTTTATACGACACGATCGGATTTAAAAATGCGACGATGGTCGTCGTGACGTTGAACGCATTCGTCGTGAGTACCAACATAAATTTAAAACATCAAAAAAAAAAAAAAAAAATATCGAAATTTTAAATATCGATCGATGGATCGATTCGCAGGGTATTTTGGTCGCCGTATTCATATCCTGTCGAAAACACAGGCAACCCTACAAACAAATTCCAAACGATTCGGAAAAAACATTGATCAAAGAAAATGGTAACACGAGTCATTTGTCCGGCAAATCAGGTGGGAAACCGGGAATGAGCAACGGAGTACTCATAGAGAGGCCACCTGGTATGAGTGGTCTCATAGCTTGCAACAGTTACAAGAACCGACACGGAACGTGGCACAAGAAAGAATCCGGAGCCGTTCTCATCGGTCCCTACAGCACGAGTTACGGAAGTTTAGAATCGAGAGGAGGTTTTCTAGCGAGCGTCGCTTGAATCCCCCCATAAACAAATGGAAATTCTCGTGATACGTGCGTGACGTCATTATCATAATCCTTAAGACGTCATCTCCGTCACGCAATCTCATCTCCCGCAAATTTTTTTAATAATAATTTAAAAACTATTAAAAAAAAAAAAAAACTAATCGATGATTGTATTTTATCGTTCGTTTTTATCGTCGTCGCGTATGTTTATTATTATTATTATTATTATTTTATTCGCTGCCGTTCGCGAACGCGCGTTTATGTAAAAAAAAAAAAAAAAAAAAACGAATTTTAAATCTCACAAGGTTATTCATACATTATTAATATTTAAAATATAATAATAATAATAATAATAATAATAATAATTACATCAATCGTGCAAAGCATGTAAATTCGCTCACGTACGTTTTCCCCGCCCCCTTTTCCCCTCCTCCTCCCCTCACCTCCCCGTCATTATTATCATAGTCACTTTTTTTTTTTTAAGCGAATTCCGAAAAGCGCGAAATCATTTACAATTATTATTATTATTATTAATAATATTTTAATTTATTATTTAATTATTTAAAAAACTATTTTTTTTCTTTTTTTTTTAATTTAACACGTTTTTAATTGTTGTTGTCGTTGTTGTTATCGTGTCATCATTATCATTATCGCGTTCGCGTTTGACGTTAAATAATTTAATGAAATGTCATGAGACGCGTTTATTCACGCGCACGCACACGCACTCGCCGCACTTTATCAAATAATAATAATAATAATCGAGTTTAATGTTGAAAAATAAAATAAAATAAAAAAGATTCTTTTTCGCCGTTTATATTATTATTATTATTATTAATAATATTAATATCCCTTTGTAATAATATAAAAAAGAACCGCCGACGCCGCCGTTGCCGCAGCCGCCGACGACGACGATTTAACCCAGACCTTGACTTCGATTATGAAAAATAATAATAATAATAATATTATTTAAAAAAAATTTTTTTTTTCTCTTTCTCATTTCTATTATTATTATTATTATTATTATTATTATTTTGGGGCGAACGTTTTTCATATGAATATTGTTAATACAAAAAATAAACAAAACAAAAAAAACTAAACTAATAATAATAATAATAAATCGCATGAGTAGTTGTACGAATGCCATACGCTCGATTTGTTTTTTTTTTTTTTTTTTTTTTTTTTTTTTCTCGTGCCACGATAAAAAACGATCAGAAAATTTTTTTGTTTTTTTTGTTTTTTGTTTTGTAACGTTTGTTATTATTATTATTATTATTATTATTATTGTAACCGTCAAACGCGGTATTAACGTGCGTAGTATATGAAGTGAAACCGGATGCAGATGTAAATAATAATAATGATGATGATAATGATGATGAAAAATTTTTTTTTAAATTTCGATTAATTGGTTATCGTAACGCGTGAGAATTATATAAAAATAAAATCGATCAATCGATCGATCGATCGATCGATATTTGTTATCGTCGTCATCGTCGTGCGTCGTTGTCGTCGTCGGTTTGTTCTTCTTTGTTTTTTTTTTTTTTTTTTTTGCGTTTTGTGCTTTGTGATCGTGATCGAATCGAACTCGTTATTTTAAAATCTCGTAAATAAAATTAATTTTTTTAACCTTGATAATAATAATAATAATATTTAACCGTTATTATGAAACAAATATTTGAAGAGAGAGAGAGAGAGAGAGAAAAAAAAAAATTAAAATTCGTTTGTGTCAAATTAAAAAGTTTTTTTTTTTTTTTTTTGATTCCTCGTTGACGCTGTCACAAAATTTAAATAAATAAATAAATAAGTAAAAAAAGTTGAAAAATTTTTTTTCTAGTTCCACGGTTAATCGTAAAAAATTTATGAAAGATTTTTTTTTCTTTTTTTGTGTCGTTTGTTTTTTTTTTTTTTTTTTTTTTTTTTTTTTGATTTTTGATTTTGACAGTTTCATGGCATTTTTTCAGTGACGATATCAAAAAAAAATTTTTTTAAACTTTTTTTCACGGTAAGATCGTCATCATCATCATCATCATCATCATCATCATCATCATCATCATCATCATCATTATTATTATTATTATTATTATTTATTTACGCGAGAAACGAATCCTGAGTGATTGTTCAAGATTTTCTTTTTTTTTTCTTTTCTAACCGACATTTTGGCTTTTGCTTTAATAAAATTTTCCCCTTTAGAAAAACGTTTCGTCCTTACTTTCTACTTCCACGACGACGACGACTTTCGTAATTTTTTTATTTTTGATCGTCACTTTCATTCTTCCCCTCCCCCTCCCTCCTCCCCTTTTATCATCAATATTTTTTTTCCCCCCGACAAAATTTTATCATTTTCTTCCTACAGGAATTCGCGTTTTCTAATTTTTACGAACGATAACACTCAAGGTCACGATTATCATTTCCGGTACGAATTTTCCGAACTGGAAAATCCACCCTATCGATCTCGATAAATCGACAAATCGATTCGCGAGATTTTGATAATAAAATTTAAATTTAAAAAAAAAAAAATCATTCGATTCAAGTTAAAAAAAAAAAAAAATCAATAAAATCGACAAACCGGAAATGAAATTCTCGTTTCCTTTTTTCATCCGTATTTTCTTTTCTTTTACATTTACGCCTTTGCCAAACTTTTATTACTTAAAAAAAAAATTTTCTCTTCCTCCCTAGCACAATTTTCAAAAAAAAAAAAAAATTATTTTAAAACGTACAACAACCAAACGACTACAACAAACAACAACAACAACAACCGATAAGTATCAATCAATCAATCGATCAATCGATAAATTAAAAATTAAAAAGAAAACAAGGAAAGGACAAAAAAAAAGAAAAAAAAAAAAAATAGTAGTCGGATAGATTTTTATTTATATATTTTTTTGGCACGTCGTTTCCCGAGGGATAATTTATATACACGCACACACGCACACACACGACGGTTGACCTTAAGATCAAAAAGAAAACAGGAGCAGCTGGCCAATCGTACAAAAAAAAAAAAAAAAAAAAAATTTTTTTTTTTTCATTCGACAATGGGACTCGGACAAGAATATTATCCGCGCGATTAAATAGTGTTTATTAAATAAACTATTAAAAGCAGACGATTATTTATTTATATATGTGTCGAATGATAAATATTAATAATAATAATAATAATAATACGATTAAATGAAAAGGAAGAGGAGGAGGAGGAGAAGAAGAAGAAGAAAGAAGAAAGAAAAAAGAAGAGGAGGAACGTAAAAATTAATTAGATTTCTTTTTTTTGTTGTTGTTGTTGTTGTTGCTGTCGTTGTCGTCGTAAAAAAAAAAAAAAAAAAAAAAAAAAGTTTTTTAAAGTCACATGAACGACTAGTAAACCTGTGATAATAATAATAGTAAAAACAAACGACAGTTGTGTATTGTATTTTGCTGTGGGATGATGATGAATATATTTCGACCTTGCAGGTAAGACTCTCGAATCTTTTTAATTCATCCTTTTAATTATATTTAATTTTCGATTATTATTATTATTATCATTATTATTATTATTATTATTACCATTATTATTATTACATTTTATTAACTTTTAATTAATTTATTTTATTACCGGGTAATTTTTTTTTTTTTTTTTTTAGTATTAAAACGAATTTTTTTTTTTTTTTGAGCCGACGTGAGGGAAAAAACGAAAAGAAAGCAAAAGACGATAGTTTCGCTTTCATTTTATGTTTTTTTATGTTTTTATGTTTTTATGTTTTTTATGTTTTTTGATTTATGTTTTTCCTAACAACAAACAACTGTCGGCAAAACGTTAAAAAATTTTGTTAATTTTTAATTTTTTCAAGGTAAAATTTCGATTACGTCGACGACGACGACGACAACAACGACAGGAAAACATAAGAATTTTTTTTTTTTAACCCGGTTTTGTGACCGGTAAATGTCGGGGTCACTTTTCGGTAGTTCTTTTACCAACATAAAAAAAAAATGTCCGCCGTTTGTTTTGTTTTCGTCATGTTACAACATAATAATAATAATAATAATTATCACCTTTAAATAAATTAATTCGATGCCGAACATAATAAAGATATCATTATTTTTTTTTTTTAATTTAAATTTAATTTATAATTTCCGTTAAAAATCGTTTCGTACGCGTAAAAAAAATATTCTACGAGAGTTGTTCGTTTGTTTGTTTGTCGGTTTGTTTGTTTACGCGTAGTACAATCGATTTCCTCCGTTTGTATAAATTTAAAAAAAAAAATTTTTTGTGTTTTTGAAGCGAAAAATATTTACGTGACATTAACACTCAATAAAAAATTACTTTTTCTCCCCCCCCTCTCTCTCTCTCTCTCTTAAAATAACAACGAATGTAATAATAATAATAATTAATGATAATACCAATGATAATGTTTAACAATAATAATAATAATAATAATAATAATAATAATAATAATAATAATAATAATAATAAACGAATAAAGTTTTTGCCAAAGGTTAATAAAACCACCATCGCCATCCAAAAAAAATAATAAAAAATTTAAATCGTTTCGAAACTATTAAAAAAAAACCATTATTATTATTATTAAACCGTTACCTTTTCGTATAGGTGATAATAATAATAATACTTTTTTTCGTCCGTACCTTAAATTAAAAAAAAAAATAAAAAACGATACCTGAAGAAAAAGACACTTACTTCATTTAAAAGGTTTCCTTAAGAAATGCATACGACGAGAATGAAGAAGAACAAGAAGGTTCGTTTGTTTGTTTGTTTGTTGTTGTTATGAACAACCACAAAACCCTTAGAACAAACGTGAAGAAACAAAGATAATTTTTTTTTTCGAATCACGCGTTCGTCGTTTCGATACCTGGAAAAAAAAAAAAAAGAAAAAAAATTTTTTTTTTCGTATTGTGTCGGTGGTGCAAGGATGATGGTGACGTTAACAATCGCGATTTAAAATAAATAGCATTATTATTATTATCATCAAGTTTTTCAACCTGAAAAATAATAATAATAATAAAGGGGAATCCCTCCTTTTTTTAATTACGAAAGGTAAGGTCTTTATCTAAAAATCATTTTGAAATCGAATAAGGCCTAAATTTTCCTCTCTCTCTCTCACTTTCTCAAAGACCAAATCGATTTTGTTTAAATAAAATAATTTCATATATTGTTATTTATTATTATTATTATTATTTTTGATATTTATCAATGAACAAACAACAACAACAACAACCGAGACAAATATTTGTCATCGTTAAATGCATACAAACAAACAAGAGAGTTTAAGTAAAGAAAAAATTTTTTTGTTTTTTTTTTTTTTTTAAATTATAATTAAAAAAATTTTTTTTTTTTTTTTGACTTGCAGTGATGCCAACTGATTTTTTTTTTTTTTTTTTTAAATATAAATAAAACGAAATTTAAATTTTAAATAATAATAATAATAATATCAATTTCTTTTCGCATTTTGTTATTGTTTTTGCAATTTTTAAGTTAATCAAGGGCACGTTACATTTTAAAAAAAAATAGAAAAACAGGACGACAACGTGACAAATTTTAATTTCTAATTGTTTTTTTTTTTTTTTTATTTTTATTACCAAGACAAGTTGAATGTTTTCGTTTGTTTATTTGCTCTGATTTTTCCCCCCCCCGACGTGATTATTAATTAAATTAATTGTTATGATTTTATTTAAATAAATAAATTTTTTAAATACCGTTAAAAAAAAATTTTTTTTTTTTTTTTTGGCGCATTATTTATTTAAATAAAAATAAAATTTATTTAATTATTTATTTATTTTTATTGTAATTAATTGTTTTAAAATTATTTTTTATTTTTTAATAATAATAGAACTGGCATCTTTGACACATTCGAAATAATATTATTATTAATGCAACGCTGTTGCATTTTTTAATACGTCACGAAAAAAAAAAAAAAAAAAATAGGATTATGTTTTATTGAGTGCATTTAAACACGGCAAAATGCATATCCGTTATTTTGCAGGAGTTGTTTTTAATATTTTCGCGCCAAAATTAATTTAAATTTATATCGGGGAAAACTTTCACGAACTCACGACATGTTTTTTTAAAAGAGCAATCATCATTATTAATAATATTATGAATACGTCAATATTATCGATGAGTAAATGATTTAAACGATCGGATTATGTTTTAATCAATAATAATAATAATAATAATAATAATAATAATAATAATAATAATAATAATAATAATAATAATAATAATGATTTCGATGATGATGATGATAATTAAACCATCGTTTTCAATGTTGTTTTTTTGTTTTTAATTTTTAATTTCCTGTAATTTATTATTTTCAAAGTTTTTCTTCTGCTTTTAGTCGAAGGAACATACGACATTGAAATCGAGACCTTTGAGAATTGGAAAAAATTATTTTTCTTATTTTTTTTTCAGGTAAAATATATCAAATAGCCTTTGATGACTACCGAGGAAAAGAAAAAAACCAGCCTTACAAAGGCTCAATGGTTTACATTGGTCGTTATTGGAACCGTACATTTTGGTTCGGCCATTTGCGTCTCACTTCAGGCACCGTTTTATCCGAAAGAGGTACCAAATTTAAAAAAAAAAAAAATTATTTTCTCTTCCTTCCCCTCACCCCCTCCCCCGTTTTATCACTTCGTATGTTTTGTGATGATGATGATAATTTTTTTTTGTTTTTTTTTTTTTTTTTTGTTTCAAGGCAGAATCTAAAAATGTTACACCATCGGAATATGGTTTGGTGTTTGGCGTTTTTGAATTGACTGCATTTATCACAAGTCCGATTGTTGGAAATTACGTAAGACATTCTCACGATATTAATTTATTATCATTATCATTATTATTATTATTATTATTATTCGGTTTAAATATGCGTACGCACGCGTAAGATGCGTTGTTTCCCTACAATATTTTTTTTAAACGCTTTTTCGTTTCGTGTAATCATTAAGAATAAGAATAAGAAAATCTCTCAAATTAAAGAACAAATTTACTAGTAATAATAATAATAATAATAATAATAATAATAATAATAATAATAATAATAATAATGATAATAATAATAGTAATAATAATAATAATAATAATAATAATATTAATAAAATGGCGTATGCGCCGATATGAAACGTTTTAAAAAAAAAAATTCCTTCGAAAAACCTGGTTAAATAAAATAATTTGTTTGTTTGTTTGTTTTGTCGTTCTTTCGATTGTTTGTTTGTTTGTTTTAATAAGAGAGTGAAACGATATTTTAAGAAAGAAAAAAAGATAGAAAAAAAAAAAATGTTTTCGCGTCGATAATGTTTTAAATAAAAATAAAAATAAATTTTTTTCGGTGAAAATGACCCGCGGTCGCGTACCTGATATACCTAAAATTTATTTATTAATTTTTGTTGTAAAGGTTAAAGGTCACGTTTTAATTAATAATAACGTACGAGACCCCCCCCAACGTATAAATGTTCCATTTTTTTTTCACTCTCTCTCTCTCTCTCTCTTTCACGTTTCCTTTCAAGGTTAAATTTTTTTTTTTTTTTTTTTGTAAACGAAGCCCGTTTAAAATTTACCTACGACGCCATTATAATAAATTTTTTTTTTTTAATGAATGAATGAATTTCGTCGTCGTCTGCTAGAATGTTAGTGACGTATTGTTTTGTTTTAATCACATCTCGCAACTTTTAATAAACCGAACAATTTGTTTTTTTTTAAATAGAATCATTCCGGGTCGTTATGTTAACGTAATAATCCTTGACACTAACAATCACTATCACCACCACCATACCTTTCATCACCCCCCCCCCGCCATTTTAATGGGGGGAAAACAATTTCTTATAAAAATTATCACGTTTAATACCTTTCATTTAAATAAAAAAATTACCCATTCGATCTTTTCTCGGGGGGAAAGTAGTCGTTAATAATAAATAAATTTTTTTTTTGTTTCTAACCTGTTCTGTTTGGTATCCAAGGTTGGCTGGCTTGCTTGCTTGATTTCTGGCTGACTTGTCGGCTGGCACGAGCTAACTTATTGAAATTATAAACGGTAGAAAGTAGATGTATGGATACCACCTGCGAAACAAAAAAAAAAAAAAAAGATCCATAAACGTTTTTATATAGAAAGAACGTAGAACGCCTTGGCCAAATATTTATCCAAAATGTTTTTTTTTTCTTTTATTTTGCGCATCATTATTTATTTAAAATTTTTTCGTACGCCATTAATAAATAAATAACTTGAGGCTATTAAAATGAAAGTTCATGACCTCCGACCGAGAGAGAGAGAGAGAGAGAGAGAGAGAGAGTAAAGGGAACACAACAAGTGATGTGAATCAAATATTGATTATCGATTTTTTTTTTCCATTTTGAAGGTAAAACGTTCCAGGTAGCAGCTAAATTTTTAATCATTATTAAAATTCTCTTATCATTCATTTTGTTCCTTATCAATAATCTCTGGATTAAAATTATAATAAAAAATATTATTATTATTATTTTTTTTTTTAGATCGATGCGATCGGTGCTAAACTTTTACTAAATGTTGCTGTTATGCTTGCTGGAGTCTCCGTCATCGCTTTCGGGTAAAACAAACAACACGTTCCATTTTTCTTTTAAACAAACATCATTATTATCATTATCATTATTATTATTATTAATAAATTTTTGTTGTTGTTTTTAAACAGTTTGTTGGGTTACATAGAAACACACGGATGGTTTATATCACTTTCTTTCCTCTTTCGAATATTTGAAGCTTTAGGTTCTGCTGCTGCTGTAACTGCGGCATTTGCCATAACCGCCGCTGCATTTCCGGAAAATGTCGCCACGACATTCGTAATATTATTATTATCATTATTATCATTTAAGTATTTTTATTTTTCCCGCGAAAATTTTTTATAATTTTTGTTTTAAGGCCGCTTTGGAAATTTTTTACGGTGTCGGTTACATAGCTGGTCCATCCATCGGAGGAATATTGTACAGTTTCGGGGGTTACGTTCCTCCTTTTCTGGTCATGGGTACCGCACTCTTATTGGACGGATTGGTTGTCTATTTTGTTTTACCATCGTATAAGAGAAACGACGTTAAACCCAAAGGTAAACACAATGACGTAATTATTAAAAATCACATGTTTCTTTAAAAAAAAAAAAAAATCCCTGTAACGTTCGTAGTAATAATAATAATAATAAAACGCTTATGACGTAAAAAACCATGCACGATTAGTTAAACCGTGGAAAATTATTAATAGAAAGAAAATTATTTATCACACACACAAACGCGCTGGATGATGAAGATTATTATTTTTTTTAAAAATCCGACGGTGTGATAAGAAGAGTGACGAATTCGCCAATCGTAATCAAAGGTCATTGACCCATTGTTTTAAAAGGTACAATATAATCAATTGAAAATATCGCGACAGCGGGGGCCCCAATAGGAATTACACAAAGGCCCCAAATTCTTCGATATTTAAAGATTTATTACCAAAAAAAATTACGTTTTGAAACATTTCAATACAAATGACGTGGAACGAACGTGTCGTGTAATTAAAAGTGATGATGATAATAATAATAACAATACCAATAATAAATTTTTTTTTTTTTTTTCACGTGGCGTTCGAAAAGTTTCTCCTGAACTGAATATTAATAAGAAGAAAATATATTTAAAAAAAAAAATCTCACGCGAGTAAGAATCTCAAAAAAAATTATCGTATTAATTAGTATTAATAATAATAATAATAATAATAATAATAATAATAATAATAATAATAATAATAATAATGAAATTTTAATACGTAATAAATTAAAATAATAAAATAATAATCTATCACGTGGAAACGAAAACAACAAAAACCCTTTCGAAATTAATAATTTTAATTAGATTAATAATATTAATAATAATAATAATAATATTAATAATAACAAAGCGGTTAAAAATTAATTTTCCTTTTGACGTCATTTCGATATAATTTCGATATATCGATTATAATCGATTTTAAAAATATTTCGATAATTGTTTGACGCGAGAAATTTTTATTTCATACTATCCGTTACTTAGTGAATTAATGCCAAAAAATTTTCTCATTTTCAATGACGTCACGGTTATGACGTAATATATAAACCATATTGAAATTTTAACACACGATATTGTCTAGTAAAAAAAAAATAAAAAAATAAAATCCGCGGAGAGGAAAAAAAAATTAACGACCGATGAATTTCCTTTTTTTTTTTTTTTTTAATGAATGAACACGTTCGTGTCGTGGCATCAGACGATTTGTACGTCATTATTTATTTTTTTTTTTTTTTTTATGTTTTTCAGCCGGATTTAAAGAAATATTTAAAGTTCCAGCAGTATTGCTCGATGCTTTAAGCGTCATGTCAGCTTCCAGCGTATTAGGATTTTATTCGGCGACGTTAGAACCGCATATAAGAGAAGTAAGAAATGTTATTAATTCATCTGGAAAATTCCAGAAAATGATGATGATGATGATGATGTGTTTTATATATATTAACAGTTCGAGTTAAGTCCGATAACTTTGGGCCTTATGTTCGTTATTAACGGAGCATTTTACGCAGCGAGCGCTCCATTTGTCGGAATGTTATGCGATAGAAAAGTCAATCCAAAATTATTAATACTCGCAGGATCGGCATTCATGGTATTCAGCGTTTTACTAGTTGGTCCAGCTCCATTTATACCGATCGAAAAGTGAGTCTCATCTGATTATGACGTCAAACAAACAAACAAACAAAAAATTTCTTTCCTGATTTGTTTTTTTTTTTTCTCCAGAACTTTAGGCCTCGTCATTGCTGGCCTGGTATTGGAAGGATTCGGTATGTCTTGCATAGTCGTATCTGCTTTCATCGATTCTTTAAGATCCTCCGTGTACGTATTTATCTTATGACACGTTATCAATCATTTGTTTCCTTTGAATTTTATAATTTTTTTTTTTTTTTGTTTAAGCGCTGGAGGATTTCCAGACGATATTGCTACCTATGGACTCATGTCTGGATTGTGGGCATCTTCGTTTTCATTGGGTGATTTCGTCGGTCCTTCCGTTGCCGGATTTTTAACCGATTGGTTCGGTTTTAGATACGGTAGCCTATTCATCATCGCCGTACACGGTATTCTAGTAAGTTTTTCACACGCGCACGCGCGCACTCGCGCACTTAATAATAATAATAATAATAATAATAATAATCGATACAATTTTATCGTTTCAGATGTTACTCATGATTAAAGTTTTACTATCACAAAGAAAGAGTAAAACGTGTTCGATCACAAAAGACGAAATGACGACGACGACGGCGATCACGACGACGACAACGGCGTCGGCGTCGGTGGCAGTCCCGCCACCGACCGTTAAAGAAGAACACGTCAACCCGTGTATTGTTCTAGAAGAAAATTGTTTAAAAACGAACGGCAACACCGGAACGGGTTACGGTTCGATTGAAACCAAGCAAGAGTACGAAGTTAGCAGAATGTAAAAATTCCATTTAATAAATTATTAACAAATAATAATAATAATAATTATTAGTATTAAATTAATAAATGATAATAATAATGATAATAAATGTGATTTCCGGTTAATTAAATTATTATTATTATTATTTTTAAAATGGATTTTATCTAATCCTTAAATCGTGTGATAAAAATAATTCAAACAAACAAATTCCAGAATTGTTTAAAAATTTTAATTAAAGCCCCCCCCCCCAAGGTTTCTCATATGAAATTTGTTTTCCCCCCATTATTTTGTTATAATATAATAATAATGATAATTATTAGCAATAAAAAATATCGAATGTTAATTATTAACGAAGCATACGACATGTGTGTTTGTTGTTGTTGTTGTTTTTACGTTCCATAACATGACTTCAACACTTTCATTATTATTATTATCTTATCACCACCACGTGGAAGGAGTCAATAAAAATAATTTAAACGGTCGATGAATGAATTTTAATATAAGATTTGATACGTTACGCAACGTTTAAATGGGAAAACGTAGTCGTTTGCACAGTCTAAATACACGTCGTTGTGGGAATACGTTACGAACTTACAAAAAAAAAAAAAATGCGTGTTTGTCGTCGTGGTTTAAGAAACGTTATTAATATTAAAACCGCTCATTAAAATCTCAGTTAAATAACGTTTAAAAATATTTTATTTTAAAAAATGAAAGTATTATTATTTTATATTATAAACGATTCGACTGGAAAAATCGAAAAAAAAATTCCATAGAAATCTCTGGAAATCAATTTGAATGAAATTTAAATAATATAAAAAAAAAATTATAATTAATAACAGAAAAAACAAAAAAAAAAAAAAAAATTTTAAATAATAATGAAAAATTAAATAAACTCTCATGTCAAGTTTTTTTTTTACAGCAACAAACAAACAACAAACAACAACCTCCAACAACCATAATTTAATTTTATAAGTGCTCATCTTTTTATTGGACTAAAACGCAAGTGAAAGTTACAATTTAAATAAAAAAAAAAGGGAGATTTATTTATATTAAAGTTTTACCGATACGATAACTTAAACACTTTAAAATTTCAATATTAAATAATGACGTCATTATGATGACGTCACAGCGAAACAGAGGAAAATTTCTTCGAAGAAGAGTTTGTAAATAATAAAAATAAATAAAAATAAAAAAAGGGATAAAACCTATCGATGACGTTTGGAAAAAAATACTTTTCTCTCTCTCTCTCTCTCTTTTACATTACGAATAAACATCGTGAAAGTTACGCACGCGTGTGCGTAAGTGGGTAAGTGCGTGGTCACATAAACGCATTACGCCAAACGTAATTTTTATAATCGATGAAGGAAAACTCGACTTTGAAAAATGAATGTCAATTTAATGCGGAAATTATAAGTTTTCCACTGCAATACTATTATCAATTAACATAAACAAATGGTAAATATTTGCGACACGTTTTTTTTTTTTTTTTAACTACTGCTTCCACGACGTAATAAATAAATAAATAAATAATTTTTTTTTTTGAAATCATTGTATAATAAATAAAAAAAAAATTATTTAAAATAAGACGAAGTAAAAAAATTTTGATTCGTAATTAAACCTTAACGCAAAAGTAACCGAGAGAGAGAGAGAGAGAGAGAGAGAGAGATAAAAAGAGTTCATTTACTCTTACGACCAAACACACTTCATCATCATCATCATCATCATCATCTATATACACTTTCATTAAATCCCTTCGGGCTCTCTATTCATCATCATCATCATCATCATCATCTCTTCTTTTATTTCATTCAGTCCAGTCAGGTAAATTTTTTTTTTTTTTTCCTCATGTTCTACCGAACGAAAAAAAAAAAAAAAACTAATGATGATAATAATGATAATGATAATGATAATAAATTGTAAACAAAAGAAATCGCTTCGGTGAAGACTTAATGATACGTTAAAATCCCGCTTTTAGTTTGTTTCTACGTACACGTTCGTTCGTTCCTACAAACAACAAAATGCCCCTCGTATTCTTATGGAATCTCTCATTTCAAGGTTTTCAACAATTTTAGCGAGATCGAGAGTCGAAGATTGTTGTTGTTTTGACCTTGAAAAGTAACGACTTTTAAATTAAGACCCCCGAAAAAAAAATTGTTATTATTATTATTAATAATATTTTTTCTATTTCGATATCGCGTAACCGTCTCCGTGTAAAAAAAATATTATTATTATCGCGAGGATTTCCTTTTCCCCCCTTCCCCCCTCCCCTCCCATCCCAATAAAACATTTTCTAGAAATTTCCAAAAAAAACCGTTACGAAAATTCGAAATAATAATCCGCGTTTAAATTTCTACTTCGTCGATCGATACGTGACTTTAAAAAAATTTTCTTTTTAATTTTTCTTCTGCTTTTGTTGTTGTTGTTGTTGTTGTTCTTGGAAACCCGGTCAATTGTTTTCCATCAACCCCATTACACGGAATAAAAACGCAAATTTACGCGTGCGTGCGAAAATATAAAGCGTTCGATAATGAATTTCCCATCGATCCATCGAACGATCGATTCATCGATCGATACACGCGTAATTAAAATTTGGCGCGTCGTTTATTTTTACGTTTATTTAAACGCGATAATTATAATTGACAGATTTCAGGTACGATTAAACAATCAACCGTAAAATTGAACTCTGACAACAAAAATGGGGGCCGTCGCGTTCGTTGTCGTAGGCGTCCGTCGTTTGTTCAAATTTGAGTAAATAAAAATAAAATGTCGAATTTTTAAAAATATTTGTCGTGTTCAATGCCCTCTTGTCCATTGTCATTTTTAAACACCCAAAAAAAAATTCTATTGTATTATCATCATCATCATCCTAATAATAATAATAATAATCATCGTGGCAGTAACATTCTACGATATTCCATCCATCCATCCATCCATCCATTCATTAATTACAACACACAAATTTTTCTTTTTTTTTTTTATGCATAAATTTTAATTCGTGGCAAAAATAAAATTTTTAACAATCGATTTATAAATATCGATCGATCGATCGATCGATCGATTCTTCTTCTTTTTCCGATTTTTTTTTTTACGCGGGAATTTATTTTAATATGAAATGAGTGACGTCGTCAACGAAAAAAAAAATGATTTATTACTTAGCTGGAAGTTTTTTTTTTTTTTTTGCATGAAATTCAAAAAACGTCTGGACAAACGAAAGAGAGAGAGAGAGAGAGAGAGACGGGGGGTAGTGAGGGGCGGGGAAATATGGCATAAGTTCAATGAGCTGTCACGGTTTAAATCGTCATCGTATTCGAAATTTATAAGCTATATAAAAATTTTTTAAGCGCCATTGTTAAACGAATTCATTAATTTTTTTTTTTTCTGGATGAAAACTCAGTGTGACGTAGATAAATCGGTTGTCAGTTTTTTTAAAAAAAAATTGTAATTATATTTTCCGAGTTCAACGTAATGTTTGTTTATTAAAACAAAAACATAAAACGTTAGCATCGTGTTGTGTGCGTTTGTTTTAATGTTTTGCAAAGAAAACAAGTCGATTTTTGTTTGTTTGTTTGTTTCTTATAACGGATACGACATTTGAATTGGGCTAAGAACGACCAAGAACTAAAACATATATTATTGACCGATCGTTAAATTACTTCGTTTTTTTTTACTCCGGTTGTCCAGATTGTTTGTCACGTGACTGTGAAGTTCAAGGCCAAAAAAAAATTACACACGACGTAAGAGTATAAGCTCCAGTAACTTTTCTCCTATCTCTCTCTCTCTCTCTCTCTCTTTTAAACTCGCATTTAAATACACGACGATGTTGATGATGATGATGATGAATAACAACAAAAGAAATACGAAGAAGAGAAAGAAAAAAAAATTTTTTTTTTTTAAATATCATTTGTTCATCATCTCTCTCGCGCATCAGAGTCAAGCACCTGCTTGCCCTACCTCTCTCTCTCTCTCTCTCTTTCTCTCTTCTTTCAATCATCATATTTAACCGACTGAACTTAACAACAACAACAACAGGAAGATGCCCGTTCCAGTTAATAATTTTAACCCACGTTTTACGAATTTTATTAATTTCGAATTATTAATAACATTCTTTTTTCTTTCGGTTAATTAAACGGTTCGTTTTGTACTATGACGTCATAACATTACAATACCATAGAATAAGTAATAAAAATAAATACGATACCTAAAAAAAAAAAAGGCGTGCGTAAAACCTTATTTTATAAAAACCTGCGCAATATATAAAACGTCTGGAGTTTAAGTTTAAAATTCTTTAATTATTTTCTCGCAAAAAAAGCAAAAAAAAACTCGATTCCGTGCGGTGGGATCGTAAATATTCCAAATCAATAATAATAATAATAATAATAATTGATCCAGACCTACCTAAGGTCCGGTTTTTAAAGGGGAGGGAACCTAAATAAAAAAAAAACGTTTTTTTTTTTTTTTTTTTTTTTTTTAAGCACAACACATCTGCTTCTTTTCCAAACGTTATTTTTTCGTTTATTGCCTCTAGAGAGAGAGAGAGAGAGAGAGAGAGAAATAAAAAAACCGTTCGATTCGAATCGAGATTGTTCCATAATAATAATAATAATAAATCACGTGACGAATTTTTAACGCAATTAATTAACCGAAAAAAATTTTCGATACGTGATGAATGTTATAATAAAAAAAAAAAAAAATTTTAAATAACGGTCAATTTTGTCAAAGTGTAATTTTTTTTTTTTAAAAACGTTTCCGAAAGGTGAACCTAAGCCCCCCACCTTTCCACCCCCTGCCCCCCCCGTGTGTTTCACACAAACATGAGGAAAAAAAGTAAACCAGAACGTTCGCAAGGATATATATGAAGGTGTAAATGTGTAGACGCACAATTTAAAAGTGAAAAGAATCTAATTTTTTTTAGACCGCAAGTCATGACACACGTCATGAAAAAAAAAACGCTGCGTGTGTGCGAGTATGCGTGCGTATGTGCGTGCGTGTGTGAATATGATTTACGTAACGAATATTATTATTACGTAACATCACAAAAAAACGATTCTTTTGTTGTTTGTATGAGTCGCAAGAGAAAATGTCCAACAGTTTTCAGTTGGGATTCATTGTCTGTTTCCGTCGTCATCACGAAACGGGGGAAAAAAATCGCAAAACAAAAACAAATTCATTCGTTACATTGTTGCCAGAACGTGAAACGCGCAATAAACGTGTCATTAGACAAATTTTAAACTTATTGATGAAGCGGATGTAAATCCAACATTTTTTTTTTCCCCCTATCATCAGACCACACCAAAACTTTCTATCTTCTTCTTCTTCTTCTTTCATTTTCAATCAATTCATAACGTGATGACGATAGTAATAATAATAATAATAATAATAATAATAATAATAATAATAATAATAATAATAATAGGAGTGAAAATGCAACATTACCTGCAACGTTATGCGATATTTTACAAAGTCATGATTATGCATCGGCAGCAACAACTTCCTCTTTCTTGTAACAACAACCAACAACCATTTCCCGCCATTTCTAAAAACAAGAAGAAAAAAAAAATCAATCGATAATAATAATAATGATAATGATATCAAATTGAAAGACGTTAACCTTTTCAACGAAATGATTTGTCAATTTTAAAATCTCATTGATTAATTTATTATTATTAACGCTTACCGCCTGAGATCATTGCCCACCGTTACGCGTCTTCTGCTATTAAAATCAATAAAAAAATTTATTTGTTTAGAAAACTTTTAAAAATCAATTAATCAATTTTTTACGAATGGATTTCGAATGAGGAGAAAGGGGGAAGGGAGGAAGGGAAGAAAATATGCGTCGGCTGTCATTCAACCCGTCATTCATCATCTCAATCATTTCGTTTTCTATTATTATTATTATCATCATCGTTTTTTAAGGGTTGTTTTTTTTTTTTTTTTTTTTAAATAAAGAAGAAAAGAAAAAATTTTGATTTATTATTTTGATCGTTTTATCAAAAATTCGGTCTGGGTCACGGTTTTTTAATTATTCAAATGACACGATGGTATTAATTACATGACAATCTATATTTTAGACGTGTCATTAGACGAAAGTTTTACAAGACGTTTCGTACAAAAAAACAACATCGACGAGACCGGTAAATTACTTTTCTTTTTCTACAAACAAATAAAACGTAGCGTCGTATTATTGAAAAGGAAGAAAATTTTTTTTTACGAGTACCCCCGTCTATAATATTTTCGTCGACGACGACGACGACGACGACGACGATGACGACGACAGCATTAAAACCACTTTAAATTTTTTTTTATTAAAAAGAAAAAAACAAGACGACGCTACTTTAAATTTCGACAATGACAATGACGACGACGACGACATGACGAGACAATTGTCGCAAATTTTATATTTATTTTACCCGACTCGTATTATTTGAATTCAATTGTTCGTACCTGAAAATCAATCAGTCAAAAAAAATTTTCTCTCTCTCTCTCCCCCCACTACCCCTCTCTCTTCAACAAATCCATTTCGTATTCTATTAATATAAAAATGACATCACACGAATTTTTTTTTTTTAAATTCACACGACTCGATGCGGCACTAATTACACGTTTTTCTTTTTTCTTTAAGAAATATCCCATCTGATAATTTAAAACGTCTGCCATTATCATTATTATTATTTTAATTAAATAATACGATTCGTTAACCGTAACGCATTTTTTTTTTTTTTTTTACATTCAAGTTCACGATTGCAAAATTTTTTTTTTTTCCAATTCGAATGTTTACAACCCCTAACTAAAATCAATGATAAATTCCACAGAATGTTATGAAAAAAACTTTCATAACTTATTATTATTATCATTATCATTTAATTCAAGGATTTAATAGATGAATGTTTTTGTTACGATGAGTTAATTTATACCTAGATAATATTATTATTATTATTATTATAAAAAGTGAATGGAAAAATGAAAAAATGAAAATGAAAATGATGGTACTAATACGTCACACCGTAAAAATATTTTAATTATTTTAAATATTATTAATAATAATAATAATAAGTAACGGAACGAGGAAAACGTTATTATCATTATCATTATTATTATTATTATTATTTTTTCTTGAATTTTTCGACGAAATTTTTTTTTTTTTTTTTTTAATTAATTGAAAACAAAAGAAAAAAGGTCGGTATAAATTTTTCTTCAAGTCGGGGATTGTAGTTAGAGAGAGAGAGAGAGAGAGAGAAAACCTTGAAAAGCAGACGATATAAAAAAATGGCGGCTTTGTTTTTATTATTTTTTTTTGCAACATGCAAAAAAATTTCATTTTAATATGTTTCCGCCATGATATTTAAATAATTTTTTTTATAAAAAAAAAAGAAAGTCAAGGATTTTAACAACTTTTCATCTACTTAACCGTTTCCGTTCATCTCTTTATCTCCATTTTAAAAAAAAAAAAACAAACAATGAAATCGAATTTTTTTCCTTTTCTTCCTTTCTTCCTTCCTTTCTCATTCTCTCCTCCCCCTCTCGCTCCCCTTTCCATCACCTTTCCTCCAAAGATTTAAGGATTTGTTTGTATTGATGAAATTTTCAGGGGGGGGGGGTTTAAAAAATTATCATCATCGTCATCATCGTCAATATTTAAATTTATACGAAAGAGTTAAACTGTTTTGTAATCGGCCAGCTCCCCCCCCTTTCCCTCCCCATCCCCCCGTCCTCCCGTTCTCCCGTCAACGCCATTAAAAACAGGTATAGGGAAAAAACTATAAGTTAAACATTTGTAATAAAAAAAAAAAAAAATTTACCTCGTCGTTTGTTCGCCATTTCCAAGGTCCCCCGAAGTAGCTGACCGCGTACCTTTTTTTTTTTATGGAAGATGTTTGTTATATTTAAGTTAGGTGGTCGGTCGGTCACCATCACCACCACGCCAACCTGGAATGATGATATATTTATGTTTTTAGGTTTCCTCATTATCATTATCATTACTTTTTTTTTTTTTTTGAGGGGCAGCGACGTGTTTAAACAATTTAATTTCACTTTGTGAATGGTTTACAAAAAAAAAAAAAAAAAATCGTGGCGTGAGATTCATCGTTTTTATTATTATTTTTGAACGAACGTGGCAGAGGTCAAGATGTTTCTTTTTAAAAAAATCTAAATATTATAAAATGTTTAAAAATGATGCTTTTGACGTGGTAGTAGTAATAATAAAAGTCATTTCAATGTTTTCTCTCTCGATTATTATATCAAAAAAAAAAAAAAAAAAAAAATTAAATCTAATCATTTGTTTTTAAACGTTTTCTATTCGTACGATAAAAAAATTTTTTTTTTGGGTTTTTATGTCGTTTATTGATAGTTTCCCCCCCCCCTCAAAAAATTATTTTTTTTTTTTATATACGGGGCGGGAAATTGTAAATAAAAAAAAAAAAAAAAAAAAAAAAAACAAGTAAAATTTCCATAACCTTGGCATGTTTTTTTTTTTTTTTTTATATTTTATTTATAAAATGGCCACCATCTTAAGAAAACCTAATAAAAAAAAAATTTTTATTTATTTATTTATAACGAATCGACGACGGCGTGAAAAACGCGCGTAATAAAACATCGGATTCGTTTCGTAAATAAAAAGCAGACGACGACAACAACGACGACATTAAAATTACAAATGCCGTATAAATCAAAAAAAAATGATTCGATCAATAAAACTTTATTCGATTAAATTATTAATTTTTTTTTTCTCCTACCCCCTCCCAACTATCCTCTCTTTGCACCCCCTCCCCCTTACCCTGTTAAAACAATTTTCCCGTACGACAAACAATAATAATAATAAACCCTTAGGCTCTTAAATCATAAAAAAAAATCGATAAATCAATAAATAAAAATATTTTTCATCTCCCCACCCGAACCCTCCCCTTCCCCACCCCTTCACCCCCCGCATGTTAAATTGTTTCGTCGAACGAAAAAAAAAAAAAAATCACGGGACAAACGACAAACAAACAAACAAACGAACGAAAAAACTCAACATTTTTCTCTTCCCTATAAGCCAAAAAAATAAAACAGGTACGAGAAATTACCTGCGCTGAAAAGGTGAAAAAAAAATGGCGGAAGAAATAATAATAATAATAAAAGAAAGAAAAAAAACGATGGAAGAAGAATAGAAGGATTTAAAAAAAAAAAAAAAAATACAAAAGAGAGAAAGAGAGTTCCATCTTTGGCCACTACATTGTGGCACCACGTGTACGATCGGGAAGTGGGGGGGGTGGTGGTGGTGGTAGTCGGTGTTCATGCACCATCGTACCTGGCTCAGGTTGTTTTCAGTGTTTCATGCAGTACCTTCGTTTAGTTCATTAACCGGTACCCGTGGAGTAGTTTTCAGTTGCTCAAAAAATCATTATTATTATTATTTTAATTTTTTTTTTGTCATACTATTATTATTATTAAAAAAAAAAAAAACCGTGTTTGTTAATTATTATTATTATTATTGATTTTTTTAAAAAGTTTATTTATTTATTTAACGGTTTTCTGTGTGTTTAAAAAAAAAAAGAAAAAGTGTTATTATTATTTTTCGTCTTCTGCTGTTATAAGGTAAAAAAATAAATAAAAAATTTTTTTACTTTTTTTTTTCATATACCTAATTTTTCGCGTATGGATTGCTGTTGCTGTCGTTATTATTATTATTATTATTAACAAAAAAAATTTTTAACGGATTTTTTTTTTTTAATTAAAAAGGTGACGTATAATAATAATAAATTTTACTTTAATTTTTTTTTTGGGGGGCCGATTTTGTTTTGTAAAAAATTAAAAAAAAAAATTTAACTACGCGAATTCTCTCTACCTCCCCAAACAGTCATAATTTTTTGTCTCTTTCTTTTTGCTTTGTATTTTTTATTTTTACCTGTGTGAGCCCCTCTCTCTCTGTCTCTCTCTCTCACATTCGATACCTGTTTTATGTTAAAATTTTTTTTTTATACTAGCGAAATAGGAATCGAGTCGTTCGTTGTTGTTGCCAAGGTATTCCCGTTTTTTTTTTTTTTTTTTTTTTTTTTCAAAGATTTTTCTACATTTATAAAATTTAAATGTTTAGGTAACCAATTAAACCTTGATATCGAGTTCCGGTTAATAATAATAATAATAATAATAATAATAATAATAATAATAATAATAATAATAATTTCGTAATTATTATTATTATTAAATCAAATTCGAAACGTTACGACGTCGAAACACATAAAAAAATAATTTTTACGTTTCCGACAAAAAAAAATTCAACGTTATGATAATGATAATGATAATAAAACTAATGGATTTTAAATTCGGTTAAATTGACATTAAAAATTTAGGCACTCTTCCCCTCCCTCCCTCCCGCATGAAAAAAAAAAAAAAATCATCATCGCATCGCATCGCAATTGTATTTGTGCAATCATTGTTAACTTAATAATGCAATCTCATCATCATCATCATCATCACCAGACAAAAATCTATGTGAATTTGTGAAAAAGGAGACAAACAAACAAACAACAACAACATCGTACAAACGACGACGAGACGACGTCGGCAAATATTTAAAAAAAAAAAAACATTTAATCGATCGATATACCTTAAAACGCCTCCGACGCCTAATTCTTGACCTAGCCTAATTACGATTAGTATTATTTAAATTAAAAATCCTGCTGGTAACCTAATTTTTCAATACCGACAGCGCACAACTATACCAAAATATAAAACAAACGGATATTCCCTACATTTCATCAAGACCGTGAGGAATCACCATCGATTTTCGAAAAAATCTACTTCCACGTTAAATTTATCGAAGAAAAAAAAAAAAATTAAATGTTCGTTCGTTCGTTTGTTTGTTTGTTTGTTTATTTTAAATTTAGGCGCGAATGTTTATCCTAATTAATGTGACTCAACAATCGTTAATAACCCAAAAATAAAACCGGGTAATAAATATTATTAATTTTTTTTTCCCCCTTTTATTAATTATTTAAATAATTATTTTATTAAGTGTGACGAATTTAAACGTTTTTTGTTTGTTTATTTATTATTTTTTTAACCTATTTAAATATCGCGATCGATTAATAATTAATAAACAATAATAATAATAATAATAATATTTTTTTAAACGTAATGATAATGATGATAATTGAAATTTATTATTAAAGTATAGGAAAAAAAATATCACGAGTCGTGTAATGACGAGTTTATGCATACGAAATAAAAAAAAAAGAAAAAAAAAATCATGTCGAAACCGGTTATCGATCGTATCATAAAAATTTAATAAGAATGAAATTAATCGATATTTATATCGATCGATATATCGAAATTTTATTTTTTAAATAAATTTGACGATTGTGAAAACTTTTAAAATGGAAAACGGTTGTAATGAGAAAAATTACACGATGAAAAATAGTAAAAATAGTAAAAAAAAATTGTTGATTGTTGTTTGTTTCGTTTCAATCTCGACCGTTTGTTTGTTTGTTTGTTTGTTTGGTAATATTTGAGAGTAAAAAATTACGTAATTTTTTTTTTTTTTTTTTAAATAAAATTATTTTTTTATTCATGCGAACGTTTTTTTTTTTTTTTTTTAAATAATTTACGTTGGTACGAACGAACGAAAAAAAAATTTTATTTATTTATTTATTTGAATGATAATAATAATAATAATAATAATAATAATAATAATAAAGCCAACGGCCATAGCATGCTGGACACACCGGTTCCCGTACGATCACCGAAGTTAAGCAGCATCGGGCGTGGTGCAAACTTGGATGAGTGACCGTTTGAGAACGCCACGTGCTGTTGGCTTAAAAAAGAGCAAAAAAAAAAAAAAAAAAATGAGAACAAGACAAAGTAAGAACCAAAAACAAAATCTTGTTCTACGGTCGACCTGAGGCAGCTCGACGAGAATGTGAATTTCACTGCTTCTGACCTGGCCACTCCAAAGATGTTAGTCACTGGAGCCCAGTTCAGGAGACAAATCGTTCCCATCGAATAAAGACGGACTCAGGAAGACCTTCAAGAATTGATGTGGTGCTATCTTATAATAAGTGGCACCACCGAAATTCGAGTATTTGTCCCTAAGGAATCGGGTAGAAACCTCGGATAAATACTTAAAACCCCCGACAAGTAGCCTTGTCGTGTTTAATGGTGGAAAATAATAATAATAATAATAATAATAATAATTAATAATTACGAAATGAAAAATTTATTACTACTTTTATTATTTTTTTTTTTTTACCGTTATTACGTATTAATAAAAAAAGAAAATGGCGTAAAAGGTTGAGTGGCGACGATGCAAAAAAAAAAAAAATTTAATTTTGCCTCGCGGGGGTGAATAAAATGATAATAATAATAATAATAATAATAATACGAAATGTAAAATTTAATGCAACGCCTAACAAAAAATAAATAAAAATTTTTTTCTTTAATTATCGGTTTAAATGTGTTTGATTAAATTCATCATAGTTAACGCAAAAACACGTGGAAGTAGATAAAGAAAAAAAAATCTTCTTACACGACAATTAAATCGAAAGAAAAAAATAAATAAAAAAATCTCGAAATCTCGAGGGTAATAAAATTTCAAATTACGGCTATCGTTCTCATCAAATATCATCATCATCATCATCATTACTATTATTATTATTTCGACACGAAAAAAAAAATACCGTAATGATTTTTTTAAAAAATTTATTTCTCCCCCCTCCCTTTCGCCCTCCCTCCCCTCGTTTTTTTTCTTTTGCGTAGCATTTAATTAATTTATTATTATTAATTATTTATTATTCCGACATTTGCTAATTTTTTCTTAAATGTAATAATACTGAGTGAGAAATGGGAGGAGGAGAGAGAGAGAGAGGGGGGGGGATCGGGGAGGGGGGGGTAAAAAGATGACTTTGTAAGTTATGAATTCGATACGCGATACGAAATCTCCAATTTCTATCTAAAAAGAAATTGTTAATGCGATACTCGTTCTATTTAATAATCATCTCGCGGCAAAAAAAACTTTTTCTTCTGACACTTTTGAATTTTTTATTGACACCGTCGACGAAAACGAATTTTTTTTTCACGTGGTGAAAACTATAACGCTATATAATATAGAGTAGGCAGCTATAAAAAAAAAAATAAAGTAGATAAAAGGTTTTAATGATTGTAGGCGGATTTTCCTCTCTCTATACGTAGGGAATTGCACAATAAAAATAACTGAATTTTCTATGTAATAATAATAATAATAATGACTTTAAATAAATGGGCGTGTGGTATGAATCATGTATATATATATATATATATGTAGAAATGTCCGAGGCCGTGTTTAACTATGTTAAATGTATCAAACGTGGAAGGAGATAAAATATGGGTAATTTTTTTTAAATTGTTGGCGACAATAATAACAATAATTATTATGTCAATAGATACGTTTTAAATGGTGACAGCGACAAAACTTTTCGTTGTATTGTAGGAAAATGCGTTCGGTATAACCGACAGGAACGTTCGAAACCGTTAAATTTAAAAATTTAAGGTCCCCCACCATTCATACGAGAAAAAAAAAAAGAATTTCCGTTCTGAATTCTTTCGTAAAATAAAAACAAAATCAAGGCCCTTACTCACTCTCTCTCTCTCTCTCTCGCTCTTTCTCTCAGCTTTGTATGCCTCTCTCTTTACTTCTGTTTATACCTTTCTCTCTCTCTCTCTCTCTCTCTCTCTCTCTCTCTCTCTCTCTCTCTCTCTCTCTCTCTTACACCTATGACTTTACATATGTAAAAAAAATAATTTTCATCAGGAAAAAACGACAGTAAAACAGATAAACTCAAATTCACGTTTTTTCTATTCCATACTAAAATTCCTAATTTTTAAATTTTTATGTTTTCGCGCGCAAAAAAAGGACACTTAAAGGAAATACCAGGTCACAGAACGCAGAGGAGGTATACCTGTATGCCCCCCAACTAATTTTTAAGCCAATTTATACTTTTAAGTAATAATTACGTAAAAAAAAAAAAATATAAAAAAGGTGCAAAATACAATTGAAACGTTAGTAATAATAATCATTATTATTTATTTTTCGCTTAGTAATTGTGCGTGCGTGCGTGCGTGAGTGTGCGTGTGCGTGTGTCTACGTTCGCCGTGCGTGAACGGTGACTGACATTTTTATTTAATTATTGATCTAATAAAACAATTTTATTACTCTTAAAGACCAACAAACTTTCATGGTATGGCCAAAAAAAAAAGAAAAACATCTTTCACCTCCAATTAGAAATCAAAGGTAATAATTAAATTAAAAGTTGTTTGTTTTTATTATTATTATTATTATCATTATCAATAGTTTTTTTTAATGCCACGACCGAATTTAAAAAAAAAAAAAAAAAAAATTTCTAAATAATTCAAGTTTTCGTATATAGAAAATACACAACAAAACAAACGTCGTTGCCGTTGTCGTCGTCGTGGATTTAACCGTGTATTTTTTTATACAACAACAAACAACAAACAACAATCATCAAAAATAATGATTGAAAACGATTGTTTTGTTTTTTTTTTTTTTTTCGTAACGTACGATTACTGTCAAATAATTGCGTACATCATCGATTCGTCGTGACGTTTGTTTTTTTCATGTTCTTAACCCGGAAAATTTAATTGCAATTTATTTAAAGCGTTCGAACACAACCGAACGTTTTTTATCGAACGTTCATCCTATTTTTTTTAAAACGTTACGTAATTGATTGATTCCTTTTTCACGAATCGAAAACAATCTCGCGATTAATAGTTTTTGATGGAAAGTAAATGTGACCCAATATTGCGACGCCATTTTGGCAAATTTTTTAATGTTGCACGATTCGCGTTCGTGGGGTGCCGAACAGAATCGAATACGACCGAAAAAAAAAAAAAGTGAAAGAAACCTTATTACAAATTAATTTAACCGTCGAGAAAAGAGAGAGAGAGAGAGAGAGAGAAAACAAGCGTTAACAAGGTTCAATTCGCATTGTTTTTCATAACATCTTGTTTAACTCCCGGTTGTTTTACACACACACAAACAAACAAACAACAACAACGACAACAACATAAACAATGACAATAATTACAAAATGACACAAAACAATACGTTTAACGGTAGAGAGAAAAATAAAAAAAAATTAACAAAAATTTGCATTTTTTTTTTTTTTTAAATTCACGTGGAAGAACAATGGAAATGAAAAAAAAAAAAAAAAAAAATTTGTCTTGCATTATAAACCTAACGTGAAAATGTTTGGTAGGTTTTAACGTGTCAGTAACTTAAATATAAATATGTGGTTCAAACTATTCGACGTGGGATTACTAATAATAATAATAATAATAATAATACTCATTTATTGATTTCTCGAACGCTCGTTTTTTGCTACTGCCAACATAAACACCCTCGAATGGTAGTAACGGTTAAAAAAAAAAAATTGTGTAACGTTTTTTTTTTCAATGAAATATCAATCGAGTGGGCGGTGGTGTACATATATATATATAATTTTATTACTTTTGCGTGTCACTAGACAAGATTACGTGCGTACATTTAATAAAAATGGTTACCTAAACGTTTCCATCATTTTTTCCAGTTGTCGATTCGAGTAATAAATAATTTGTCGAGGGAATAACAACAGTCTGGAATAATTTTTGAGTTTTGTAAAATTCTTAACTTTTCCGGTGCCTGCCTGCCTGCCTGCCTGCGTGTGTGTATGCGACCTTGATACAGTACTACCAACGTAATTTATTTTTGGCGTTTGTAGAAGTTTTTATAAAACCGAAGGAATGAAAGAAATTATTCAGCACACACACACACACACGGTCGGTTACCATAAAAAATTATACATTTTCTCTCTCTCTCTCTCTTTCACGCAGTTCTGACATTGACTATTATTATTACGGTGTTTAAATATTATGTTCAGACATCCTTGGACTTTTCACATTTACCAATTCTTACAATAATAATAATAATAATTTTTTCCTTTTGTTATTTTCGAAACGCATTCGGGGGAAGGAGAGAGCGCATAGAATAAGATCGAATTCGATTGTAGGCGTTTGTTTGTATGTTTCTCTCTGTCTGTTTGTCTGTCCGAATACGTTTGTTCAGATACTATAAACTCGATATCGAATAACTTCAGAATCAAATTTAAATTAACGAATCATTTTGTTGTAACGACAATTTAATTTTTGTCAACTTTTTATTTTCTTACGAATCGGTATCGAATTATTTTGATTTTTCCAATAAAGTTATAATAATAATAATAATAATAATAATGATAATAATGATTTTCCGACAGGAAAATAAAATTTTTTTTTTTATAAAGTGAAAGATAAAATTTGAGATTTCACTGTTGACCTACGGGCAACAACAAATTTTATGCCACACTTTCAACGATTGCTTTCTTGCATGTTTGTAACCATCGCCATCGGGTGTTTGTATAAACGACGAAATGAAAAAAAAAAAAAAAACGAATTTGCATTTGATTTGCAAACGAGAATTCATAAAAAAAAAAAAACTCGTCGTTTGCCTTGCGTGTTTGTTGTACGCGTTTGTTTGTTTGTTTGTTTGTTCTTTCTTATTTTTAAAGAGGAAAACCTACACTCGATATGCAAAAAAAAAAAACACTAAAAGAAAAAGTTCGATTAATGACATAAAAAATTTTTTTAAATGAATTAATTTTTTACGTAACGAAAAGAAAATTTCAGATCTTGGTGACACGACTGGAAAAACAAACGAAATTTTTTTTTTGGGGATTTTTCATTAGTGGACCGTAATAAATTTTAAAAAGAAATTTTGACTTGCAAGGTTGTTAACTGTCCAAAAATGGCGGTCGACCAAAAAAAAAAAAAAAAAATGGGGAACCGGTGAAAAAGAGACCTTGCCGTAAGTTAATTTTTTATTTTTTTTAAAAAAACGCACAAAAAAAAAAATTTTTTTTTATTACGCCGACGGTGTCGCCCGAATTAAAATTCGTTATTTATTAATTAACTAATGCCACGAAACTTTTTTTTTTTTTTTTTTTACCGGAAAATTAATCAACAATTTCCGACAGAAATAAAAAACCATCAACATCGCGTTACACGCAACGCAACCAATTCAATTTTTTTTTTTTTTTCCAATGTTTTAAACCTGAACGTGGGTGTTTGATTTTTTTTTTTTTTTTTTTTTTAAATTGGCTCAAAGAAATATTGTTGTTTGTGTTTGTTTGTTTGTTTGTTTGTTGTTTTTTTTTTTTTTTTAAATTATAGACTTCGTAATTTAGACCGCAATAAAAACTTTTTTTTTTCGACTCGATTGATTAATTTTTCATTTTTTTTTTTTTTTTCGATTGGTCAACAATTTAAAAACGTTGCGTTTTACACGACTCGTATATGATCGTGTTAATAAAACAAACAAACAAACAAACAAACAATCGTTTTTCTTTCTTTCTCCAGCGTTTAATAATATCCATAAAAACTTTAAGCAAAAGTATAAAGTACAATTGTCATTAAGGAAAAAAAAAGGAGAAGACGAGAAAGAAAAAAAAAAATGAAGAAGATTGTATGTTAGAGATTTTAAATGGTAAAAGGCAACCAACAACCAACAACTATTGACAAACATTAGGTTTACGAAGTTAAACTTGTTCGAAAACAACTTCTTCGTGCTTATTCACATTTATACTAAGAACGTTTTTTGTTAAAGAAGAAGTTAAAGGTCAAAGATACCTCTGGAATACACACACAAGGACAACCTCTCTCCCTCTTCCTCCCCCCTCTCTCTCTCACTCTCTCATCCAGTACATCACAAGTTTTTTTTTTTTTTTGTTAAGATGAGTGCCGATTTAATGCCAATTTAATTTTTTTTAACCTTTTTCTCTCTCTCTCTCTCTTTCTCGATTCGCAATTTTTACGAATGATGATGATGATGATGATTATAATGATAATGATGATACCGGGTACGAGTTTCATTTCATTAAAAAAAAATTTTTTTTTTTTTTACCTGAATTTTTTGTCGTCGTCGTACGTTTGTCTTCTTCTCTCTCTTTTTTTTTTTTATTCGTTTCGGACAAGACGTTTTGAAATTTATTTTTATACTTTTCTATTATTTTCTTCTGCTTTTCTCCTCCGTTTTTTGTTTTTTTTTTTTCGATTTGTTTCATTTGCTTTCATTGAACTGTTTGTGTGTCCTTACCGTAGGTGGTTCTTTTATTATTTTTTTTCAGACTTTTTTTTGTAACTGTTATAAATAAAAAAAAATAAAAAAAAAAAATTAATGCAAGGTGTAGAGTACACGCACCTACTCGTCATGTGCGTGTTTGCGCATGCCATATTTTCACCCTCTTCGTCAAACGATTCATTTTTTTTTAACCCTCAACAAACTAAAAAACTCAATGAAATTTTAACGGTTAAACAAACATAAACATCATCCATTCCTTTCCCTTTCCCTGATTTTTCATCATGAAATCATCATCATCATCATCATCATCATCATCATTATTATTATTATTATTATTATTATTATTATTATTATTATTAAATGTCGCAATAATAAATTTTATTACGAAGGAAAGAAAAAAACCGTATATGCTTCAGACTATAATAAACCTTGTTTTTAATAAATACAAGTTTCGACAAAAAAAATAAAAAAAAAAAAAATTGGAAAGCCATCTTTTTTTTATTTAATTTGCAGTGACGTAGCCCTCTCCTCCCCCCTCTCACTCACTCACTCACTCACTCACTCACTCTCTCTCTCTTTTTTTTTTAATACTTTACGAGTTTGTAAATTGCGTTAGGAAAACGATTTTTAAAATACTACTTCTTTTAAGTGTGGTAAAAAAAAAAAAAAAAAAAAAAATTTTTTTATTAAAATAATTTACAAATTATTATTATTATTGTTAAAACGTCGACTTTTTGAAAAGAGAGAAAAGAGAGAGAGACAGAGTGAGAAACTTGAAATAAAAAAAAAAAATGTAAGTTGCAAAACTTTTTATAATAATAATAATAATTATTATTATAACATTTTATTCATTCTCGGAATCATGTGTGAATATATATATATGCCTCACTTATTTTCCCTAGTTCGTTAGTTTGTTTCAAACATAAACACGTACAATATAAACTTTTTTTTTTTTTGCATGTGAACCTGTACCTGAAACGTAACCTATTACGTAGGATATGTGAACGTTTAAGGTAAACGTCACGCCGAATTTTTTTTTTTTTTTTTCGTGCACGACATCGTCGAAACGAAATAAAAAAAATTTTTTTTTGTTTCATCACTCCTCTTTCCGCCCTCTCCCCCTGCCCCTCCCCCTATACAAAAA